>NC_073744.1:134680595-134980595 GCF_029784135.1 Toxorhynchites rutilus septentrionalis | reverse complement strand
TTTCCATTTCCACCGCACAACGATGGTTTCAACGTTTTCGTTCTGGTGTAGAGGTCGTCGAAGATGCGCCACACTCCGGAAGGCTCGTCTCCACGCTCGTCGAAAATTGCGACAAAATCGCTGAATTAGCCGAGAAAGACCGGCATAGTAGCAGCCGTAGCATCGGCCAAGAGCTGGGGATAAGTCATCAAACCGTTATTAACCATTTGAAGAAACTTGGATTCACAAAGAAGCTCGATGTATGGGTGCCACACACGTTGACGCAAAAAAACATCTTTGCCCGTATCGACGCATGTGAATCGCTGCTGAATCGCAACAAAATCGACCCGTTTCTGAAGCGGATGGTGACTGGCGATGAAAAGTGGGTCACTTACGACAACGTGAAGCGCGAACGGTCGTGGTCGAAGCCCACTGAATCGGCTCAGACGGTGGCCAAGCCCTCATTAACGGCCAGGAAGGTTCTGCTGTGTGTTTGGTGGGATTGTCAAGGAATAATCTATTATGAGCTGCTTCCCTATGGCCAAACGCTCAATTCGGACCTGTACTGCCAACAACTGGACCGCTTGAAGGTAGCACTCATGAAGAAGAGGCCATCTTTGATAAACAGAGGCCGCATTGTCTTCCATCAGGACAACGCCAGGCCACACTCTTCTTTGGTGACGCGCCAGAACCTCCGGGAGCTCGGATGGGAGGTTCTTTTGCATCCGCCGTATAGTCCGGACCTTGCACCAAGTGACTACCACCTGTTTTTGTCCATGGCGAACGAGCTAGGTAGTCAGAAGTTAGCCACGAAAAAGGCCTGTGAAAATTGGCTATCCGAGTTTTTTGCCAATAAGGAAGCGAGCTTTTATAACAGGGGTATTATGAAGTTGGCATTTCGTTGGGAGCAAGTCATCGAACAAAACGGCGCATATTTGACTTAAAACAGATGATTGTATCTAATTTTATGAACAAATGAAAATTAAAAAAAAAATACCGCAGGACTTTTTTGACAGCCTAATATTACTTTTTTCAGTTGACGTTTAACTTTTAAGAGATCAAACATGTCAGTTACGTTAATGAAATACACCAAGAAACATCATATAACCTTTCGTTCAAATCATTTAATTCGTTTTTTTATCGGTCACATTCGATTTATTTTAAAGATCGCTAAAATATTCATACACACTTACAATACATTAGTGTGTTTTATTCAACACCCAAAATATTCACTAGAAATAATTTATTTGGCAGAACAACGTTTGCCTGGTCAGCTAGTATAAATATATATTTTTGGAAAAAAATTTCGCTGCCCAAAAATTTATTTAAAAAATAAAAATTCATTTTTCTCAAAAACGTATTTTTTTTGAATTCCCAAAAATATATATATGGGTAGCCCTTACAATTTCCAACAAGTCGTTCATACATCGGAAGTTGGGCACTTTTACAGGGAAAAAGTTTTTCGAACAACAACTTAATTATGTTTTCTCTGCAACATATCCAGATTTAGTTTAAAGTGAAGATAGCGATATACTGTATTCGACTTTTAGATCTTGTTAAAATATAAACTTTTGTCGAAGACATCAACTTTCTATCTTTTATAGTTTTTGGAATATAAGTCATTTTTGTATGAAGACTCCTAAAAACAATAATGTTTTGTTTAATTTCCAAAATATTGTTTTTTTCCAGAAAAATCTTTGATAGTTTTTCATGAAAACCTATGTAACTTCCTATATTTCATTCTCTGACCAAATTTTTGTAGATCTTATAGTTTTTAAGCTAATATTTTTATAATCTATCAGACCTACAGAATTTTAGTCAAAGAATGGAATGTAGGAAATCACGCTCACGGACGTATCATTGTATTGGCAGTTTTTATTCATTGAATCATCGATTTTTCGAATGTAATATGTTCAATGTTCCATGTTTCCATGTTCCCATTCATCGCACCAATTATCTGCAACTAAAAAAAATCACGATCTTAGAAACAGCCGTTGATTTTTTTTAATTCGGGTTTTTTTGTTTTCGATTGCTGCATATCATTCGAGAATAGTTTTTAATGGAAGCAATTTGGTTCACAGTTTATGACCAATATTGTTTATTTATATTTTCTTCGTAATCTGTAAGAGATCTGAAAAAATGATGTCTAAGCGTTTTTGCATCGCAAAGCACTGGCGAGAGTTTTGTCACATTGGCAACATTTCATTTATCGATTTTGGCGAATTTAAGTTGATGTAATGTATTTTTTGCATTTGTTATAAGCTAAGAAATGTGACTGTGATTTTCTCATATTTGTTTTCACAGTTAAATATCCGTAGCGTTCCAATCTTTGTCGTCCCCAACTCGGATGAACCCATACTTCCCACAATCTCCACCGTTTCATTACCGGACCTTATCCAGCCGGACACCAGGCATTAATCATGACGCTTGCTGATAATTTCTCAGCAGATTTGCGCTGATTTTGGGAATGGCACGTTGAGGACATAAATCACACCCCGAAAGATCCCCCCGGGTCAGAAGAGTATAGTGTAGTGTACACGGGACTCTGCTCTCTACCGGACGCAACATATGGGCTTGCGTTATGGGGGTTTGTTCCCAACTCCCAGGCCCGGCCACAGCTTCGTGTTGTAAAAGTTATTAGTAGGCAAATAAATCAATAAGTATATCACGCCGAAAGCGTGGCTCGTAGAAACAAGAGCTTTAGCTGTTGTGATTTTGTTTTCCATCGGATTTTTGTTTTTAGTTTCACTCCGTAGGGGAACACTGGTACGATAAATGCGTTGTTTCAAAAGGTTGTTCGGTTCGTGACATTACAAGTTTAAGGAGATGATAGGGAATGAGGGAGAATCCTTCCAAAGCATGAACTGAAGAAATTAGAAACTAAAATGAAATTTTTAAGTTTCTTCAAAAGAGCGGCAACATCTGAACCAAGAGATGGCTATCGTCTACGGACTGCATATTCGAAAGCATTTTTGATAGCCTATGGGAAGATAAATGGAACTTTTTGTTGAATAACCATCGTATATTAGAGTAAAACTGTTGATATGTTCTCTGACGATAAACTTACGAGTGTTCAGGGTATGGTTGAATAATATTAATTTTTCACTGAACTGCGATTAAATGAAAGTGGACTCAATCTCACCCCCCAGATGGGGTGACGATGGGTCAAAGTAGTGCAATTCCAAATGAAATCGAACTACAAATGCCAATACAAAAACTTGTATTTTTGATTCAAACGAAAGTTTGTATTCCGTTTGGGTCGGAGAAAATATGAGTTTTCCACAGCATTTGGGATTTTTTTGACTCAAGTGTAAAACACTTAACTAATTTTTTTCTCAGTGTATATTTTTTCACGTTTGGACATCAATACTCTATTTCGGTAGGACTCATAGTTTTTGAGAAATAAATTATCAAAGATTTCTCTTACTAAAATCAATCAAAAGTTAGACATGAGTCAACAAATTCCCAAATGCTGTGGAAAACTCACATACCCTCCAACCCAAACGGAATACAAACTTTCATTCGAATCAATACTCATGTTTTGTCATTTGTCGATTCCATTTGGAATTGCTCAGTAGTGAATATTACTTTCTATGCTTCTTATGTTTAGAAATCAATTTCTCAGTAATTTCAATTTGACAACATATAATACATGTCTTGAATGATTATTTGAGTTTCAAGAATAGTGTCAATCCACCGAGAAGTGATATGAAAATGTTTATATACAGCCATTCCGTGCAAAACATACCAATCGAATCGGAAATTCTCTAAGATTTGTTTGATATGCTATACATTACAATTCGCTAATCTCTAAACGGTTGAAATGCATGAAAACTGGAAGAACTTCCTTTTTTTCCATACATTTGTTCTGCCGATTTGTGTGCTAGCCCTACCCGTATTTCGGATGCTTATAACTCGAACATTTCTTAACAGGTCGGAAAGATGTTTGCATCAATTGATAGGAAATATTTCTACGCGTCTATCACAATTAATAAAATATTATTTTTCATGAGATGAACAATTGAATAACTGTAAAATGTCAAGCGTTATTTAAACGCCCTAACTGCCAAGTTTTGATTGGCCGACTTATGGTTTCCCCAACACAGACTTCAAAATCGATGTACCTGTGGAAATCCGCTCTGCAAATATACATGCAAGTCGGGAGTATTTTTGTTCCCACCGAGCTGTGTTTCCCTAACACGGACTTCAAATTCAATGTGCCTGGGGGAATCCGCTTCGCAAATACATGCAAGTAGGGGGTATTTCTTGGTATTGAGTACTTCTGTACTCGCTTGTCGTTGTGCAGATCGGAATATATTTCCCTAAAACGTACTTTTAAACTGAGAAGCCTTGGAAAATCGTCATTTCAGGTGAATGAACTTTCGCGGTTCGAGAACTACGTAAACATAAGATGTGTTATATTTTTAGAGGGAAATCTAAAATACAATGATCGTTTGACAATTCTTCCGTTCACATATTTTGCTAGTCCTAGGCATCATATCAAACGTAAAAGGACGTTCATCAAACTATTCGTAACGAAGAACATAATCTATTACAAAAATTTCGATGCATTCTAAAAAAAATATTCGAAGTGGTAAACAAGTGGATTGCATAATATAATTGCGTAGTTTTACGTCGAAAATATGCGGTCGTGTCCTAGATACAACCCCTTACAATTTTTTCATTTTTTTCCCAAAATGAGCTTTTTATAACTTTTAAACTACTGGACCGATTCTAATGATCGACATATCAAAATAAAGCCAATCACAACAATCAAGCCAATTTAGGAAAAATACTTTGCAGAGAATTTCAATTTTGTTTCTGTTATTATTGTAATTGTTTTTATGGTTTTAATGGTCTCGGGACCAAGGGCGCTATATTTTTTTATATTTTTTCTAGAAAGCTGAGGATTTTTTACATAAAATTTCTCAAAATCAGAGATGTGTTCTTTTTCTTTTTAAGTTATGGGTTTTCAAAATTAACCGATAGTTTGGAATATCATTTTTTTTCCTTTTTTCCGATTCTCAAAAATTCATAACTACTACTACTACACTGCGTTTCACAACTATAGAACCACTAGTTTTTTCTGAGTTTCCAGAGATATGTAAGAAGTTGGTTGAATTGAAGTATGTAGTGTTGGATATAATAACTATCTTCATTTAAAAGACTGGCCATTTGAATTTTATTGTTTTATTCAGGCACGAAGCAATAAAAAAAACTAAAATTGAAGTGTTTTATAACTATAGAACCAGATGGAAAAACTCTCACTCCTTTACAAAATTAACGTCAATTTCATATGGATTACAATAGGTTTCTAATTCGTAAGTCATCTTTAGTTCTCAATCAGTTCAAATAACCTATCCGGAGTGGTTACGACCAAGCTGCGCTATGTTGTGGTGTGTATCTCGTTCTACGCAGAGTATACACCGTATTAATTGGGTAATTTGGCATCAATTCATAAAATCCGGAAGAGCTCTCAAATCTTCAAATCACTCATACTGCTTGTAAGCTGCATCTACTATTCGTACGATCACTCCTCATCAGTTCTTGATAGGGTTTTGATCTGGTAAAAAAGCTGACCAGTCCAGAATCTGAAGCCCCTATTGATTAAACCATGACCTTCCGGATTTTATGAATTGATGCCAAATTACCCAATTAATACGGTGTTTTCGATGGAAACAGTGCTAAATTATTCTGAAGTACTTCATTGTACTTCTGACTGTACATTGGTGTTGATGAAAAACTGTCTGAACCAGGCCGTTTTGTAAATATTTGCCTCATACCATCAAACTGCCGCCTGCAAAGCTACGAGTTGAAAAATTACAGGTTCCGTAAATCCTTGCAGTATGAAGACATTTTATTCAAGTAGGATTTATTTTCTTCAGAGAAGTTATCCTGAAACAGTGAAGCACAGTTTTTGGACCCGCAGCTTTGGAGATGTGATTTTTATGGTTTGGAGAGAATTTTCTCAAAAAGGCCTGTTTTAGGTAGCTTAACATCAACACGAATGAACAGTCAGAAGTGCAACGAAGTACTTCAGAATCATTTACTGCTGTTTTTACATCAAAAACAATGTCATAAATGGGTAATTTGGCATCAATTCATAAAATCTGGAAGGTCGTGGCATGGTTTGATGAATAAGGGCTTCAGATTCTGGACTGGTCAGCTTGTGTACCAGATCAAAACCCTATCAAGAACTTATGAGGTGTGATCGTACGAATAGTAGATGCAGTTTACAAGCAGTATGAGTTATTTGAAGAGCTTGTACGGGCAGTATCCTCTGTGTGGAACGGGATACACACTACAACATGGCGCAACTTGGTCAAAACCCCCCAGAATGGTTTATTTGAACTGATTAAGAACTAAAGATGACTTACGAACCACGCTATAGAGGCGACACTGCTGGCGGCGAATATCATACTAACATTCCTTCCCTTCCCTTGGTGACTGTAAGGACGTGGTCGGCGTCTTTATTGACCATTTAAAGCTCGAATCACCGAAAATTGCACAACGAGAATGATTCGCTAGTCCCAAGCGTCATTCTGTGTGTTCTTTGTGCAATTTAGTTGGTTGTTAATTCACAAACCAAAATATAATCATCAGCGAATTCAATTTTGCAAGTAAATCACACAAAATGCTTAATATCGAAGCCGCAAAAATTACATCCACACGCGGAACCATGTTGGGTTTTCGGTTTTTGTTTCCCTTTTCCACTTTTGATCATTTTTTATTGCCATAGGGTGGTTTAAATATTATAGAATAACATGTAGAAGGTGTTCTCCCTCCGACTTGCACTGTGATCACGCGTATTCTAGAGCTTGCCATTCAGAATGCATTCAAGGCGTGTTATTTGGCATAGAAATCTCAACTAAGTACTAATAAAAATGACGCAAGCAATACTACGTTGAGACGGCGAAGTTCCTCTAGGAACGTTAGTACCATTGAAGAAGAAGAAGAAGGTGTTCTCATTAACTGAAATCTGAAATTTAAAATGTAACTATACAAATCAACCATCTGTCAATATTTAAACACCCACCCTCCCTTGTCCGTATACCCGAGGTTCCCATATATGAAGATTTTTCTTAAATCTACCGTCGACGATGTCTTCTGCCGTGATGCCTGTTCCTAAAAGAATATTAAACTCTTTAGTTACTTTCGTCTCGCTCATAAGGTGAAGTCCTCATGACTTAGTAGTTAGCGTGGCGCTCGCCAAGATGGGGGCTTCTTCGGGTTCGATGCTCGTTCAGGAATAACACACAAGACATTGTGAATTGCAGCCTAATTGTACATGTTCGATTTTATGCTTGACTCATTCTCCACCACTCAGCGTTAATAAGAGATTATTTCGAAAATGTTGAAAATCCAATGGAAAAAACTTTTTTGATGTTCAAAATCAGCAATGACTCATCTGGCAAGACTCAAAACAATCATTCTATCCAATATTCAACATTATAGTAGTTCTGTACAATGCTGGGCATGATATTTTTCTGGGGTGCTATTCGATGGCTATCTACACATCAAACTTTGATGAATTTTTTAATAATAACTATTTGTGCTATAGTTAAGTATTATGCATTGGAAGTAGTGCAACTATGATTCCTATTGAACGGCTCACATTTTTCAGAAATATTCGCAATATTTGTCAAGATACTACTGTCAGTAACTTTCTCCGTTTTTGACACAATCCCACCCCCATGATCCATTCTCACCCCCATCGAAGCTATTGAAGGTAGGTGAAACAAAAAGCCGATTGGTTATTGGTATGCCAGATTATGTGTAATTTGAAAATTGAGCCTGGACGGAAATTATCTCCGAAGAGTGCACATGCTCTCAAGCACAGTACCGAAATGAATAAAATCTGAGAAGCTGCGAAAAATGATATAAAACAAGTTAAACTTTTCCACTGAACCATGTATGGCGTGTTTGTACAGACTGACTGACGACGACGAAGCCCCGGGCGTAAAAAAGATTGAGACGTTCCGCGTTGCCGCGGGGATTAGGCCCTCATCTGCATGAACCGCTAACATGTTGGTTGAGAAATCGGTTGAGGGGGGAGTGTGGCAAGTAAACAAAACAGCCTTCGCAGTGATGATTTACGCTTAGAAGTTTCTCCATATCCTCCGAGCTGCAAGCTAAGAATGGCATAAAAACTTGAAGTCATAAATCATGTTGCCACATCCCAGTCAGGACACGGCTGGAGTGAAAGATAAAGGACCTTAGAGAAAAGTTACTGAGCCTGTTTATAGACTCCGGCAAAATCGTACGAGCATTATACGAAAGTCACTTAAAGCCTATCGCAGCATAAAAACAACGATCAGTAATGTTAGCTTTCCATTTACCAAGTTTGAAGTGTATCCAAATTTGCAATTAATTTGCCATCTTGTCACTTCTGCGGAGCTCTCATTTGTCGGATTAGGGCGGTGAACTATCGAGCAATGTCCGTTATCAATCCCTACAGCTGCGGGGTTAAAACAGATACTAATAAATCAAAGTTGTATCCAGTGTTGCCACATTTCAATCTGTACCAGAGGGGTCGTAAATCTTACTAATCTGTACTTTTTTTTCCAAAAATCTGTATCATCGAAAATATACGTTGGAGAGAAAAAAAATTATTAGCATTAAAAAAATACTCATTTATTTACTACAAATACTACATTTACATTTGCAAGTCATTCGCGTGTTTGGTGATGCTTATACATAGCTTTTTTGAATCGAGATTGCAAACTATCATATTTTTTTTATTTTCGAGTTGCCACCACGATGTTTGACCAAATCCTTTGATCTCAAAATAGCGTTCGTCGTATCGTTGCTGAGGCTATTTCAAAGTTTATTTTTGTTCTGATTACATTCAGAAAAAAATCGCTCGACAGTTGCCGAGGAGTGATGCATAGTGAGAACGTTACAAACAAGGCATCGAAGCGCCGAAAAGGCGAGCAAACCGTCAATTCTTTTTAGGCATTCAATTTTTATCCACCAACCCTGCACATGCTCGTTTTCTGAAGTTGTGATTTATTTATTTATTTATTTGGTAAATCACGGGACACTTTACTGTCCTAATGATATTAATGAAAATTTCTTATCATAACAATGAAATTTCGCCGAACCGCACTTCGTGAAATATGGTACTCGAAACCCGAAGCTACTTTGTTGAACAGCCGCTGCAGGCCTTGAACGGCTGAGTTGCATCTATAGTTAGTACGACGGAAAGGTACTCGAAGGAAGGCGTAGTTTCGTAGAGTTCGAGATTGAACGTTAAAATTGATGTTTTTGAGGATCACCGGGCATTCTGTCCTAGCCATCAAGACGTCATACATCAATAAGGCGCGGTTTAGATCTCTCCGTGCATGTAGCGTTACTAGACTTATTAGTTGGCATCGGCTCTCATAACGTGGCAGCTGTTGAGGGTTGTACCACGGTAGACGCCGTAAAGCGAACCGAATAAACCGTTTCTGCACGGCGTTTGGTGTCCAAATAAACACCCAGATCCTTCACACATTCGACTTTGGCTAGTGGAACACCATTAAGATGATAGCCGAAATGAATTGGATCTTTTCTTTTTGAAAAAGTGATCGTTGAGCATTTATTCGGATTCAGTGTCATACGATTGTTCACACACCATATCTGGAAAATTTCCAATTGCCGTTGGAGAAATAATGCGTCAACCTTAGTCTTCACGTGGAAAAACAGCTTCAAATCGTCTGCGAAGGAAAGCCGAGGGCCCTCCAATACTAGATTCACATCATTGAAGTTGATCAAATATATCAAAGGACCGAGATGACTTCCCTGAGGTATTCCCGATGTAGCCGAAAATTAAACAGAGAGGCCATCGCCAATTTTTACCGTGAGATAGCGTCCGGTCAAATAGGATTTCAACCAATGCAAGAGATTTCCGCTGAAACCAAACTTTTGCACTGCAATATCGTGGTTGATTTTGTCGAACGCGGCTGACAGGTCGGTGTAGATAGCATCCGTTTGGTTCATACCATTGGACATTCCATCGAATATATACGTTGTGAAAGAGAGAAGATTCGTTGTGGTAGAACGCTTCGGAATGAATCCATGTTGATCCATGGAAATTTATTGCTTGCAATGGGAGAATATCTACGTCCCATAACTACGAGTTCAAAAAGTTTGGAAACCGCGCTTAGGGCAGGGATTCCTCGATAGTTATCAACGTTCGTTTTGTCCCCTTTTTTGTGGATCGGAAAAATTCCAAAGCGACGGAAAGATACCCGTTGACAAGGAAAGGCTGAGCAAAATCCGCATTGGAGACATCAATCCAACCGCACATTTTTTTAAAATCAATGTTGGGATTCCATCCGGTCCAACAGATTTCGAGGATTTCAGTTTGTTGAACGCTGATTGTAGCATTGAATCGTCGACATCACATCGATCTGGAAAAAAGAGTTGTTCTGGAGTGGAACGCTTCTTGTGGCTAATGAGAGTTGCTCTTGAGAAAGGCTCTCATTTGAGAAAATGCTTGATAACTTCGCTGAGAAAAGATTGCAAATTCCTTGAACATCAGACGCGATATTTCCGTTAAGGAACATAGAAAATGGATGTCCCGACTCTTTAAGATGCTCATCGACGTATTTCCAAAATGATTTTAGATCTTCTCTAAACTTTCTTTGAGCCCCACATAGATATATTGCATGGCATCGTTCGTTCGCTCTTTGGTACTGATGGTTCATGGGTGATTTGGTACTCTAATAAGGCGTTCGTACCCGCATGAAATGTCGATTTGGCCGGATCAGCGAACAGAAATCTTCCAGACCCTATTCGCTACTTTAGATCTGGGTGGTTAAAGTCACCAAAGATGATAATTTCATCTGTTGGAAGCGCACGGGCAGCTATTGTTGACAGCGTTTGTACATGAACGTTCATCAATGCGGTATCTCGAATGCGATCGGGAGGAAAATACACAACGCAAATATACAGAACTCTCGCTGCTAATTTTATCGAAACCCAAACTTGTTCGACATACGACCATGCGTTTTCAGCAATCAGCTGGGCTTTCAAACGTTGATGGACAGCTATCAGAACACCACGTCCAGATGACTTAGTACTGTTGAACTGATTTAGGTCCGTTCGGAAGACTTCGTAGTTTTGTCCACAAACTTGATTGGACAGAGTACGGTCATCAAGCCAAGTTTCCTTAAAAGCGATGATGTCGTAGTAATCATCAGAACAAGCGAGCAAATAATCGCTGATGCAGGTGTTAATACCACCAACATTCTGGTAATAAACACACATTTTTCTACACCGACGAATGCTAGAAGGCGAGGATTCTTCAGCAGGATCGAGATCGGTATCTTTTTGGTACTTGCCTTGAGCAGGTGGGTGGGAAATCCCTGGCCGCACATCGCAGGACCGGAACGACTCCGACGACAGGATAGATCAAAAAGCACGACTGTGTCGAGTGGACTAGGGGTTCCCATGGAGCTTTCTTCAGTGCATTAAATCGATTCAATCCAGCTGAATATGATAGAAGAACTGTATTATCCTTATAGTGTACGGTATCGCTGGAAACGGGACGGAATTCAGGAAGCGAAGAAGCGATATTACATTCGTACTTGCCTGAATCAGCACATTGGAAGACCCCCTCACCAACTCCGAACACAGGAACGGAACGGCTGCGGTGGTTGTTAAAATCGTTGGGATGCTCGACTGTGTCAGGTGGCTTGGGGGCTTCCATAAAGACGTTAGATGTGCGTTCCGTTACTAGATGAAATTGTGGACAGGACGAACGGCTCGAAGCATGACTCATTGCGATGGAGCTTCGAAGTAATTTTATCTTCAGGCTACAAAATTAATTCTCCACATCTTGTGCATTCCCATAGTAGAATCCTGGAAACGCTTCTAACACATCGTTAATGCTAGTCAAATTGGAAAAGTTTCTGGGATTTAACATTGCCGTCGACTTGAGCGTCGAATTATCAAAATCGAATCTTTTTCTCATTTGTTTGATCAGCTCAACGAAAAAAAAACTGCAACAAATATCCGTTGAAATGATCTGCCTTTCGCTGTCCGTTGTTCTGATAATTTCTTCTGCTGCTATTCCAACCTAAAATTCTTGTCGCCTTTCAAATGATATTTAATAGCGTTGGACATTGAAACAACGTAAGATTCTTCGCAGATATTAGTGAGAATGATCAAATAAAAAATTTACAGCTCTTCATGTAGCATCGTGAATTCAGGTTTTTCAGCCTGGAACAAACGATTCAATCAGTTGATCTGCGGTAAAACATTCGTCGCACCGTTCGACGCGAATCCTTCCAGACGATCCTTGTAAGGAATTTCGTCCTTATGAAACTGATCAATCATTGCATTGTAAATTCTTTTAATATCAACAGCACCAAGTGAAACTGCGGCGTAAAAGTAGTCATGTACCTTGATGTTCTTCTTCTTGAATGGCGTTAACGTTCCCTTGTGCAACTTTTGCCGTCTCAACGTATGTATTAACTAGCGTCATTTATTAATACTTGGTCGAGATTTCTTAAGCCAAATAACACGCCTTGAATGTATTCCGAGGGGCAAGCTCTTGAATACGCATGACCACAGTGCAAGTCGAAGGAAATTTCTTTGACGAAAAATCCCCCGGCCAGAACGGGAATCGAACCCGAACACCCGGCATGATAATGTGAGACGCTAACCACTCGGCCACGGGTACCTTGATGTTGCTTTGTTCAAATGTAGAAAAATTTCACAAATGGAAAAAAATCTATACCAATCTGTACTTTTTGACACAAATCTGTACTCTGTACCGTACAGAATCTGTACCAAAAATAACGAAAAAAACTGTACCATTCCAGATAAATCTTTACGTGTGGCAACATTGGTTGTATCTACTATATCCCTCAAGCGCTGGAATGAATAACCGTGTGCATGAAATACATACTCAGCGGAGATGTGTGTATTATTTGATATGTTCATTTTCGATAGCGCTATCAGAGTAATTTATTTAATTTATTCCGGGGTATCCGATGCAGAGAGAGGTTTAACATAACCTCAATTCATATACTCCTCCTAACTACAGTTTAATGCCACTTTCAAAAATGTTGGTATTCGTATTCATTCAGTTCAATGGTTAATGTTTAAACCAAAAATAACGTTCACTTAAAACGTTCAAAATCCAAAAAAAATCTCTTCAAAATTATATGCAAATGCATCAAAGACCAAACAACGCGTTGCATCGCGAGGAACATCCGAGCCACATTTTCGCATTCCGTTCTGGTAACGAATGAAACGACACTCCTTACACATTTTGATCACACCCATCTGTCGCCAGAGCACATCCCGTCAAAGTTTACAACATCATCAATTCCAAGAGACACAATACCGGCCAATGGCAGCGGATAGCAAAAAAAAAAAAGGATAGCTAGCCCTCTCCCCTCCAGAGGACATTCTGTCTACCACTCTCTAGGGTCCTTCCATTATCCGTCCTGTGAATGGCAAACCGTCGCCTGTATACATCAATCATATCCCCGATCATCCCTGGCGTGACTCCGGGATGAGGACTTTGGCAGCGAATGCATTTCATATTTCAAGATTTTCGCAGATAGAGGCTGGCTGACTGGCTGCTGCGCTGCTTCAGGCACGGAAATCAACTACGTAGGACACGATGTGATGGCCAAAAATGTGTGGTGCATCGGAGCGCAACACATCGGGATGAGAGTGTGTAACGGTTTAATGGACGGCCCTTTCTGCTCTTATTGCCACAGAATTTACACAGTTTTTATGTAGATCCATTTTATGGAGCGGCCATTATTCGACGAGGGCTATATTTTCCCATTTGAATATGAGAGGCTCCGTTTGCCGTAATTCAATTGCAATAATTTCTGTACCCCCCATTTAGGTTGGAAATGAATCAAATTTCCAATAAGTCATAACCGAATTATGATCTATGAACGATGTTGTGAGGTGATACAGAAGTGGACGAAAAAGCACAGGTCTATTGATTCAGTTACGTTGCATAAAATATATATTTTTGTAGGATCGGAATAAAATAATTTAAAAAATGAGATTCGCATCCAAGATATGACCACAATGTTGATGTAGGAATACGAAATCATTTCGCTTTTTTATAACTTCGAAACTAATATAAGAATGAAACGCTCTGAAAACGGCAGATGATTTGCGTTGTAACAGTTCGGCTGAATAGTTCATAAGCTTGACGTATAGATGGCGCCTCTTGCAAAAATCTACTTGACAATCACAAAGCACCATCTTTCAATGGATACGTGTCAAAATTTGACAATCGGTCGATTGGGGCCTTCGTAGCCACTTGGCTACGCGTTCGCTTACTAAGCGATCGATCGTGATTTGAAACCCAGCGTCCTCAATTAACCATCTTTGTGGTGTTATAGAATAAATACGCCCACGCAACCATCATCAGCGATGGAGATCGATCCACGGTGGAACAAAGATCGATTCAACCATACAACTGCTCTGCTCTGCAAGAAACATCGGGCTGCTGTTCTATAAATAACCCAACAATGATCAATATCAACTGTCTGCGCTGTCCTGTCTGCTGAACAATGGAAAAACAGAAAGAATACCCTTACGCCTAAATGGCTACTACTGTATAATTTACCGTAATGTAATGGAACAGAAAGCCTGAAGTCTAAATGACTACTACTACTGTGCGATTTACAATTTATAGAACCATATGTACATGTACACAATAAAAACACGGCTCCTCTACAGCTAAAATGCTAATGAGCCTAATAAATAAACAAATGGAATAGAAAAAAAATCGGTCGATTGGTTCGTGAGTTACAGCATTGAGAGTAAAGCAACTTTTGTTCTTATAAAAAAAAGGGAAAATCCGAATTCCGTGCTTCAAAAAAAAAAAATGCATGAATTGGGCTTCGAATTGCATCCGCATCCACCGTATTCTCCAGATCTGGCCCCCAGCTACTATTTTCTGTTCGCAGGCCTGAAGAGAATGCTCGCTGGCAAGAAATTTAAGACCGATGATGAACTGATTACCGAAACTGGGGCCTATTTTGAGGAAAAACCGAAAGAGTTCAATAAAAATGGTGTCGAAAAGTTGCAGGATTGCTATAATCGCTATAATCGTCCTCGAAGGAAATTATGTTGAATAATACCTTTGAATTTTGCAAAAAAAATAGTTTCCCTGTGTTACCTTATAAACTTTTCAGCTGAACTGTTGTTATACAAGCAGCTGAAGATAATTGAGAAATAAATTTATTTAAATTTATTCAAACACTAACTTGAATTGGAACTCGCCAGAGGCTGAGCATCCGATTGCCCCAACGGCATTCTTCAATGACAGGTTGATTTCCCATCATTTTTCCATAGATTCCGGAGAGTCGGGCAATTTGAGTCTACTCATATCATTGTTTCCTGCTTTCTTTCTTTGTTTCTATCTATTAATTTCCAAGTCCATTCGCATGTAGCTTCCACAAAGGGCGATTCGGAAATGAGAAATAACCTTCATATAGTTTCGATAAAAACCACTTGAAAAGATTTTGACTGGTAGCTGGCCCGGACGTGACCTGTTTTTAGTTGTCGAATGAACGAATGCACATATAGTTGCCGCTCCGAGAGTCTGTTTGAGCATCTACAAACAGGTAGGTTCAGAGAGAACGATCAAAAGGTTAGCATTTATGTTTGAGCCCCCCCATTAAAGAGCGGGAGGAGTGTCTAACCACCATAACAACATTTTTTGCATCCTCAAACCTCCACATGCCAGATTTGGTTTCGTTTGCTTGATTAGCTTCCGAGTAATGCAGAAATTTGTGTTTCATTTCTATGGTAGCTCCCACTTAAAGAGGGCGGTGGAGAGTCTAATCACCATAGCAATATTTATTACACCCTAAACCTCAATATGCCTAAATTGGTTTCATTTGCTTGAATAATTCTCGAGTGATGTTGAAATTTTTGTGAAAATAATTCAACACCGTGATCCATGTGTGGGAATCCTGTCTATTGAAAATGTCTCCTCTTTCAAATACTTAGGATTGTATCTAGATTCTGCCCTTTTCTGGGATACTCACATTAAACATGTCTCGAGTAAAGTTGCAAGTTTATGTGGCCTCATGAGAAGAGTATACAGTTTCATACCAAAAAAGCAAAAAAAAATTTATTTCGCATGCACCCATTCCATTCTCCAATACTTAATTTTAGACAACGCTGCCAAATAATAATAAAAAAAAACAAACGCTGCAAAACAGGTGTGTGAAAGTAGTTTTCAACCTTCCTCACTTATATCCGACAGTTGCGCTTTATACTTCTATACTGCCGTTCTACGCATAGTTGTCCCATGTTCCAAAATCAGGAACTGAGAAAAACGCAATCAAACTTTTCTACCATATTTGCCTACCACAAGCTTTAAGCATTTCAGTTCAGCAATACACTGGGGTTTTTATAAGCAGAAAACTATTGTTTAATGAAATGTGAACAGATCCCCCCACTTGAATCAATCAATCTTGGTTACGGGCATAAAAATTCATGGTGGGACAGTTATGCATAGAATATCAACATGGGACAATTGAACTTGATGTTGTTTTTTTGAAATACTGGAAACAAACAATAAATTTTTTGTTTTTCCGAAAGATTAGGCCATAAAAACATCGTTTTATGAAGAAGGGGGTGATCTGCAATACCTTTGCAGAATATAAATCTCATTGTTATCAAGCATTAACTAACAAGATGTACACGTGTTCTGTTAAACTTTTATTTATTTATTTTAGAATTAGTTCGTTCTCCAAACTAGAAATGAGTGCATTAGACCTGCTGAAAGCGTGACATAAAATTCTTGTACTTGAACCGATTTATTTTTTATGGATCTACCGAAAAATACATGGTGGGACAGTTATGCCTAGAATATCAACATGGGTCGATAGAGCTTGATGTTGTTTTTTGGAAAGCTGGGAACAAACAATATTTTTTTTGTGTTTTTTCAAAGATTAGGCATAAAAACATTGTTTAATGAAGAAAAGTGAAAATTGTCAAAAAGTAACATGGGACAACTATGCGTAGAACGGCAGTATACAAAACCGAATTATTCCAATTTCAGGCCCGTGTGACATCCAAAGAATTATGTTTGTTCACAACACTTTACATAACCGTAATTTTCACCATAATATCACATTCCCTATTCGAATAAACCTTTTGAATACGAGAAATGCAAATGACTTAATGAGAAGCAGAGCTTATATGCAATTGGGGCTTACACGCATAAAGAGTTACGGTCCATTGAAGTTCAACATGCTTCCTGAAAGCAATACGCAATAGATATATTTTTAAAAGTGAGCTAAAACAGTATACCGTTCTGAATCATATTTCGGACGCTTAAGGCATATGATGCAGAAAACTGATCTAAATTCTATGCACAGGTATTATTTGGTTGATATCTTTAATAAATTAGTTCAATATGCTTTTAGGCTTTCTACTTTGGTACATATTTGATTGAAAACATAAAAAAATCATAGAATAAAATGCTGGGTAATGGAGGGTATAAAAAAATTATAAAAAAAACCAGTACAACCCTTATTTTATTTTAAAATATTCGTTCTATTTTTTTATTTTTGTTATTTTTTTACAGAATTTCTAGAGAATTGCGCGGTACAAAAAAGTATTTTTTTATATTTCGAAATTTTGCGTTTTTTTTGTATTTTGAAACCTCATTTTTATTTTTATTTTCCCGTACGTTTTTTTGGTATTTGCGTTTTCTTTAAATTTTTTTAGAGAATTGAGTGTAACATTTTATCATTTGCGAGGTGACTGCCTACATGCTACATGCTGACATGTGTATGAACCTCGTACTGCTGTTCACTCTCCCTCGCTTCGAGATGAAATAAGACGAAACAAGTTGTCTCCTGATAAGAAGATTTAAGACTCTGAAACTATTGACACCTCTCTAGTTGTTCCAACAGGTGCTGAACAGGGTTGTTTGCTGTAGGCCAAAACTAAACGGTAAACCTGGCGGATCATGGAGATCATAAAAGATCTGGACGGATATACCTCCGTGACTGAAATTCCAAAGGTTCGGCCGAACAAACTGCGAGTTCACGACAGCTGATGTCGAGATTGGAAACGAGATTGTTGTTGACCAGCAATTTATCCCAGAATATAGTATTTACGTTCCCTCTCGCGTAGTTGAAATTGTATGTGTGGTTTCTAAAATTCGGCCTGCCGTACCTAACGGACAAACACGTTGACCATTTCAAAAAACTGTCCTCGGTGACTGTCAAGATCTTGGACTGCCGCCAGCTCGGAACGGTTTTCCTAAAAAAAATTATAATAATAATAATAGGAATAAAAATGACGCCGTCAGGCTCGTTTCTAGTCGCCTTTTCTGGTTCCGTCCTCTCTGACTTTGTGATGGTAGAAAATTGAGGCTACCTGTGAGACTTTTTGTTCCCAAGCCCATGAAGTGCCTTTAGTGCAAGTCAGTGGGTCACTCAGCGTCTTATTGCGCTAACAAGGAGCGCTGTTCCAATTGCGAAGAGCAATATGTGGGTGAACTTTGTGTCCGTATTGCGGGGGAACTCCACACGAGCTCTCTGCATGTGAAAGATTAAAAAATAACAGGGACAAATTGAAGCACTCTTTGAGGGAAGACCTTCGCGAATACCCTGAAGAGCGCTTGCCCTCAGCGCCCAGCAACAACAAGAACCGTTTATCACAAAAAATAAGTATTCGCCACGCTGCCAGTTGACGGAGTGGAAGTGGATACACTATCCAACGGAGATACATCGTTTTTCTTCTAGGGCAGGTATTCTCAAACTATTTAGGGCAAAAGACCCCTTTTCCAGAATGAAGGTATACTCCAGACTCCTATAGCCAAACTTCTTCAATCATACGGAAAACTTAACAACTGAAAAACTATGTGATCGATTTTCATAATCTTCTCTTTATCACAATTTATCGTAACTCAGGAAGTTTTGCAATACGAGAAAAAAGTGGTAATAACTTGGTGTCAGGTTAGTTACCTTTGCCTTTAAAATGGCAGCAAAATATACAACAAAACGGTGCATATTTGACCCGAATCGGATAATCCTAAATATTTAAAAAAAGGTTTGAATTTTACGTAAAAATAATGGATTACTTTTTCCCCAACCTAATATATTTTACTAAAATATTAGTCATTCTTATCACAAGTTGATTCACGTAATACATATTAGGCAGTATCTTGAAAGTCTCAAATGAGAACTTATTAGGGGTCGATTTTTAGGCCTCATCGACCTCCAAAATCAGTTTTCGTTTGTGTCGACCCCTGGAAAACCGAGATCGACCCCACTTCCCCCACTGTTCACCTTTGAACAGCCAAGCACTCGGGGAAACATCAAAAACCCCAACTGTTCCTATTTAACCATCAGTTCCATCATTCCAATCGGGATTTTTGAAGTTGTCTGACATTGTGGATAAAATCTTCACGTTCTTTAGTGACTTCGATCCTATTGCCCATTGACTTCAATTCGTACCGCTCTATAGTTATGCTTTCTTGTATACGGAAATTGTTGGAGAAAATGATCTTGATTCGCCTTGATCGATGGGTTGAAACGAATGGCCTACTCTCAGATACACAATATGGGTTCCGCAGGGGCTAGGGGATGACTGATTGTCTTGCGTTACTTCCTTCAGAAATTCAAATCATTCACGTCGAAAAATGCGAATGACTTCCGTATTGGAGATAACAAATACAAAGGACATAAAGGGGGCCTTTCAATAGAGGTCATGTCCGACAAACTACATTCTCGGGGTCTGCCGCCTCTATTGAATAATAGGTTATATAACTTGTTTTGTAAGAAACATTTGAATGTTTCTCACGGAGATTCAGCAGTAAGTCGGGTCTCCTATAGGAGCATCACCAGGGCTCATGTTTAGGTTCCCTCTTGTACAACTTCTACGTAAGCGACATTGGCAATGGCCATATTATTCAAATATTTTGGGGTCTGATTCGACTCCAAATGTACTTGGGGCCCATATTATGCATTTGAGTAAAAATGCCAACAAAGAACTAATTTTCTTCGTTCAATTACAGGCACCTGGCGGTGAAGCCATTCAGAACAATATAACTATTCTTTCAGTGATGGGGTATGGCAGTTTCTGTTTTCAATCAGCTGCCAAAACACACCTTACTAAACTTGAACGAAATCATTTTTTTTTGTCTCCGTAATGCGTTGGGATGTATGCCCTCAACACACACTATGAGTCTCGAGGTTTTGGCAGGCGTAGTCCCACTAGAAAATCGCTTCAATTTGTTATCACTTCGGTTCCTCATCCGGTGTAAAGTTATGAACCCATTGGAGATCGAAAATTTTGAGCAATTGATCGAGCGAAATTATCATTTTGGGATTCATGAGTTCATACTGTGAATTCATCTCTCTGCAGATTGATCCTTCTTCATTTATTCCTAACCGTGTTTGTTCCCCTGACTACATCAACTCCTCTGTACATTTTGATCTGTTCATGAAGCGGGAAATCTATGGAATTTCAGATTACCATCGATCAGGGGTCGTTCCAACGATCTATGATGCAAAGTATGAGCGTAGCAATTGTGGTAACATTTACTGTACTGATGGGTCCTCCATGGAGTGTTCAACGATTTTTTTAGCACCTTAAATAGTTTTCAGTATCCTTGCTCAGTGTATATTGCTGTATTGGCAGCGATACACTGGGCGCTGGACAGCGTCGCCTCACGACCTGTTGAACACTATTACATTGTAACGGATAGTTTTAGCTTTATCCGGACGCACAAAAGTGACATGTCTGGGTCTCTTCACATTGCTCAATTCCGGATAATGAGAAGGCTAACCCATTAGCAAAGGTGGGTGCGATTGTAGGCGACATTTATCAGCGTCCAATCGTCTTCAATGAATCGTATTATTTAGTCCGTAAAAATACATTCGCCAATTGGCAACGTCAGTGGAACAAAGATGAATTGGGCCAGTGGTTTCCCTCGATTATCCCTAGGGTTCACCTCAAACCGTGGTGCAAAAGCCTGGACTTGAGTCGAGACTTTATTCGCACCTTCTTCCGACTCATGTCCAGTCACTGTTCTTTAGATGCGCTACTTTTTCGTTTCAATCTTGTCCACAGCAATATCTGCGTTTTTGGACAAGGTTACCCCGGCATCGAACAAGTTGTTTGGTCGTGCGAGGTTTTTTTCTTTCTTCGAAATTGTTTTGAAACAGGTACCAAAGATAATTTCTAATAGTTTTTAACAAACGAAAAAAAAACGATAGTTTTGAAGCAAAGTGCGTGACTTGATTTCGAATAGATTACAACGCTCTGTATTCCCCTGTAGAATGAACGGTTTGATATTGTTTGGAAAGCTGCCGAAAACATTATTCTGCTCAGGGGAGTTTCAATGTTGTATAACTTTTCAAACGTTTTCCACAGTTTCCACTAATGAATTTTCCTCCTGTTTTGTTTCGAAGTCAGTTTTGCGCCGAGCTGACAGGCGAATATCGTAAGAATTCTTTGCGTTTCCAGCTGCTACTCGCCTCCCTCCAGCCGCTAGAATGGATGCTTCTGTGTCCGGAAACGCAAATCACATCCATTGTTTCCTTCGTCGATTCAATGAAGCGCGGAGGCTCACCAAAGCTTTGTTTGGCTTCCACGTTTCACTCATTTGGTATAACATTATCGGACTTTGGTACATTTTGCTCCTGCAAGATCCCGTTTCTTTCGGATTCCATCTCGTCGCGCGTGTAGCCAATGTGGGGGGAGGAAGTGGATACATGTTTCGGTAAGACCCGGTGCGGGAGCATCATTCGTGTTTGTATAATTCTTGTGCTATCAACGAGGAGGGACACGGCCGTGGTCATGTTGGAGGACAGCACAATAAAATCGATGGTTCCGGAAGAATGGTTTTTATTCGGTCTCCGGGTTTCTTCGTTACATAAATCCTCCCAAACCCAGAGGCTGACCGAAAGATAATAACGGATTCCATACAATGAATGCCTTGCTATTGAAGGAACAGATAAATAAAGAAACTCGAAAAATTATTTGACTATTATTGGTGGAAATAGGACATTAGAATGCGGATGGATGTTAATCATACAGTATTTAAAAAGTATAGTAAGACCTAATAAGAACAATAATAACTAAATTCTTCATATAGGTATTTCTTTCCATTTTGTTATTTTTAGGTATATAGGTAAGCATAATAGATTATTTAGACTGAGTCTTCCGTATTTACATTCCCAGTTCGTTTGCGACATTTGAACGAATAGGTTTTCGATTTCCTACCAATAAAGGCTCCCTGTCTATCGACAGAAGTTCTCCGAACATTTCTATTATGATGATGACAGTTGATTTGGCCACCTTTCAGGCCTCTTATCAGGACGCCATTTTTTATAGATGAAGAGTAAATGTCAAAATCGTAATAAATAGCTAGAAAATAGATATATCATTCTGCACGCGCACACCTAAAGCTTAGATCATTTAAAAAATGGGCACTTAAAAAGGAAATTTTTATCAATTTTTATCAGTCGGAACACTTTCTAAGGATGAAAACCTTTTTATGTAATGAGAAAAAATCCATACAAATGAAGCATAAATTTTGGTATAACTCCAGAGCTAATCAAGTAAATGGAATCAAACTTGGCATATAGAGGTTTTAGGGATCGATATTTCTCCCCCCTCTCTAAGGGGAGGCTATCACACAAATGAAACACAAATTTCTATATACTCGAGTACCAATCAAGCAAATAGAGCCAAATTTGGCATGTGATGGTTTTAGGGGGCTGAAGGAAAATAGGAGAATTCAATTCACATATGTCCTACAATTACATAGTGACAAGCGTTGTTAGTCCATTTGATGTTTGCGCTAACGAAATTGATTTTTGTTCGAAAGTGGAAATGGATTCTAATGTGATAAAACGCACTCCTATATCGTCTTCTATCTATATAAATAAAAATGGAACACCGAATGTGTTGATAAGCGCAAAACTCGAGAAAGGAATTGTCTGATTTAGGGCTGTCTTTATTCTATCATATTCCCTGTATCAAACATTTATTCGATGTAATGGAGAAACATGTTATTTGCAAGTGGTTGAAATATCTTGAACGAGAATTGTGTCTGAAAATAATCTGATATTATCATGACGAGTTTTGGTAGAAGTACTAGGAATTTAATAGTAAAAGATAATTTTAAATGGTAGATTAGAAGATCAATCAATGAAATGTTTTGCAATTGGACCCATGAAAGTGCGCTTAGTAAGAAAACGTGAATGTGATAACGAAAAATAAATTTTGGGCGGGACGAAGTTTGCCGGGTCAGCTAGTTTATAATGAAATTTGGTTTGCTAACGTAAACGGTGCCGCCTCGTTTCATTCATTTTACTGTAGTTGTTTTGTCCGATGTATCGTATCGTAGCGTAAGATTCGGTTAGAATCAAGGGTAAACCGCTACATCGTTGCATAAAGTATAAGATTAGCATGATTCCTTGGTGTGGTGGTCGAGAGCAGACAAACGACCGCAAAGAGTTAATTGACCCGATTTGTGCTCCTAAAATTGTATCGTCAAGAAAAAAAAACACCTGAGCAACAATACAATTTGAATACAAGCGAAACATTCCGTCGTAAGCCCCATCCCTTTGTGATTCTTATGCCAATCGGTGTTCCGCTAGCACGGGATTCGGAGCCACGGAGGCTGCGGGAGTAAAAGATACACAAGTTGCGGGTACTCTTGTACTCGCTTGCATTTGTCCAGATTGGAATGAGTTTCCCCAACAAAACCAAGGAGTCTGAATTGACCAAAATCTCTCTGAATTGTCACTAGCTTATGAAAATATTTTTTGACAGTTGATTTCAACACTGCTTTGGAAAATGGTTTGTGCCAAAACAACTCAGTACTGTGAGGCTCTGGAAAATTTAGGGTTTTGTGTGAATAATGAACCGAATAATATACTGGTGGAAGTTCTCCAATTCATCTTTTAATAACAAAATACATGAATATTATTCCCAATTTCAATCAAGTATCAGCTACAGATTTTTCCCACCATGATATGATATTTTTGTCTCTCAACCCTTTATGAGGCCGTGGCAACTATATTGCTTCTCACAACAAAAAAAGTTTTTTGCTGGGCTTGGCATATTATTTCAATATTTTATTTAACCAAAGACTTCTAAAGGTATCTGGAAATACGTCTATTTTTTTGGGCTGCTAAAAATGTACGATATTAGTTTGGAATATATTTTAATGTAGAAACCCGCGATTCTAGAGCGCAAAAAAAAATGTGTTGAATTTCGTTGAAAATGCAACAAATTGATCAGTTTTTCACTGTAAACGTACTATTTATGATCTTCTGTGTAAGATCACACAATTTTTTCAATAAAATAAATGGTGGAATTGATGAAAAACTCCATTTTCAGTTTTTTTCGCTAGAAATAGTTTTAATTTTTGCATAACCAAAGGCGCAATAAAGTGATTTTACAAGGCGGCGGCAAATAATGTTTTTGGGGTTATCGGGCAGTGGCCACTACACTGTAACCAATTTTTTCAACTGTCAACAGTAGCTTTTTTTGTATCAAAGGTAAACATGTGTTCTTCCTCATGTTCTCTGAAATTGAAGTAGATCCCTTGCCTAGTTTTCACGATATTATAAAGGGTTAACATAATTCGTTGTAATAGCTATAATCCTAAAATATTTAGGGACTATAATCGAACAAATTTTTCTGTGTTGCATAACACTTTAAATAACTTTGATTGGACATAACTGTAAAGAATCATTGATACTGGTTTCCCACTTGATTTCTTCAACAAGCATATTATTGAAATTTGTGAGAACTATGATCAATCAAGAGCTCATAGTCCCATAGTAGATGCAACTTGGTTCAATGATACCATTCTAAATGCAGTGATAGCTAGAGATGTTGGATATCGCCAAAGGGCGAGTAGTAGTAGTTCTTAGGATCTTTTTCTGTTTAAAAAAACCTTTTCCCTTTCCCTTTCCCTTTCCCTTTCCCTTTCCCTTTCCCTTTCCCTTTCCCTTTCCTTTTCATGTGTGATAAGAAGGAAAAACGTCAGTATGATGATTATTAGCAATCGATCTCACCCAAAGATACTGAGCTATGCTAAGATCCGCTCCTAAAATCAAAGACATTCCATGTTTTACAGGAAGAATGACGTAACTCTATCGTAACTTTGTAACTTCGTAACGTATCTAAAAAGTTTGCAGTAATCTAAGGATTGTTATTATTTTGTCTTTTCGATCGAAATGTCGAATCCTTAAACGATATCAACAGACGACCAACATTAACTTATTGTTTTTTTCACCAAAAAGAAAAAACTGCATCTGCAGTCTCTGCATCTTGGGGGAGAGGAATTAAAAATCAGCGCTTCAGTGAAATATCTAGGTGTAATCTTAGATGCTAAATTAAACTTGAACGCACATTTAGACTCAATAATCAGCAAGGCCAACTCAGCTCTATGGGCATGCTCTAAAATGATAGGAAGAACATGGGGCCTCAAACCAAAAATGGTTATGTGGGTTTACATTGTAATTGTGCGGCCTAGGATAACCTATGCCTCAATTGTATGGTGGCCAAAGACTAAGGAGACTGTAGCTACAAAAAAGCTAAACAAACTCCAACGACTAGCATGCGTTCCAATTACTGAAGCAATGCGAAGTACACCCTCAAAGGCATTGGAGGCTATCCTTCACCTGGTACCTTTGAACCAATATGTTCAGCTAAAGGCCAAAAAAAGCGCTTTAAAGCTTAAAAGATGGAAAAAAATACTAGACGGGGACAAAACTGGTCACTTGAGCATCTTGAATCTTTTACCCATTGGACCAGCCTCAGAGATGAACAATGATTGGATGGAACCTAGGACCAATTATGACATTCCATACAGAGTGATCGAACATTATCGCTCAGTATTGGAAGAAGGAGGTCCCAACGTTCGTAATGGTTCAATCATGTTCTACACTGATGGGTCGAAAATGGGAATCAGAACAGGTGCTGGAGTGTATGGTCCCAAAACAAAAATTTCTGTGGCTATGAGAAACTGGCCAACAGTTTTTCAGGCAGAAATAGCTGCAATAATGGAATGTCTAAATGTCTGCCTCAAAAGAAAATATAGACATGCTAACATCTGCATATTTTCTGACAGTAAAGTGGCACTTAAAGCTCTAAATGCCTTCAAGTGCTCTTCAAAATTGTCTGGGAATGCATTTCCCTTTTACGGCAATTAAGTCAGTTCGGTAAAATTGTACCGGATTCCTGGCCATTACGGTATAGAGGGCAACGAGCGAGCAGATGAACTTGCCAGGAACGGCTCAAACTCCCATTCACTGGTCCAGAACCATTCTGTGGACTCTCCGACTGTGTGTTGAAAAGCGAGCTGAAAAAAATGAGTGGGTTATATCTATGATATAACCGCAAGGTTCACGTGGAACTACCTTAGCTTAGCAATCATTCGTTTGTATTGATTAAATTCTTGATTGAATGAAACAGTTTCCAAATTCAATTGAGTTCAATATATTTGCTCTGTGAGTGAAAAAAATGAACAAATGCCGTGTAAAGTCAATTCATTTATTGTGATTGATTGTTCTTCGTTACAAGTAAATTTAATGACGGACCTTTTACGTTTGGTATGCTGACTAGAACAAAATATATGTACGGAAGAATTATCAAACGTTTGATGAACCAGCCTAAGGCTGAAAATCTTTCCAATAAAGACAAAAAAAAATTATCAAACGATTATTTTATTTTACATTTCCCTCTGAAGTTTACATCCCAAAAGTGTACATACTTCTCGAATCTCGAATTTGCTTGAAACTGGGAAGTTCATTCGCTTCTAGTGGTCATGTTAGGACAGACATATTCCACTCTGCACAAAGGCAAGCGAGGACAAAAGTACTCGCAGTTTGCATTTATTTGCAGAGCCGATTTCCCCAGAAACCTCGGTTTTGAAGTCTGTGTTAGGGAAACACATTTCAATCGGAACAAAAATACCCCCGATTTGTATGAATTCGCAATGCCGATTTCCCCACGCTTCATGGATTTGAAGTCTGTGTTAGGGAAACACATTCCAGTCGGAACAAAAATACCCCCGACTTGCATGAATTTGAAATACCGATTTCTCCAGGCACCTTGGTTTAGAAATCTCTATTAGGGAACACATTTCGGTGGGAACAAAAGCGTGTGTTCTTTTTCTTCTTTTTGGCTTTAAGAGGGTTTAAACTTTTCAGTTCACTCGCCTCTAGGCTCTTTCGTGTGTTTGCAATGCCGATTTCGCTGCTTGGTTTCAAAGTCTGTGTTAGGGAACATTTTTCGATGAGAACAAAAGTCCCCCTACTTTCATGTATTTGCAATGCCGATTTCCCCAAGGCTGCTTGGTTTTGATGGCTGTGTTAGGGAAACCGTAAATCGGACCAATCAAAACGATGCAGTTAGGGCGTTTAGATAACGCCTAATATTTTACAGTTATTCAATTGTTTATCTAATGAAAAACAACATTTTGTTAGTTGCGATAGATGCGTAGAAATATTCCCTATCAAGTGATGCAAACATCTCTCCTATCCAGTACGAAATGTTCGAGCTATAAGCATTCGAAATCTTTCATTTTTTCCTGCATGTTCTGTGTTTAGGTTTTCATTTTACCCTCCATATATTCCGGTTAGACGTAGTCCCACGTCAAAATGGGAAGACCGGGAAGTGACAGCCAATTGGATGGCAGCAAAACTTAAACAGGCGAAAAAATTTATTACGCCGAGTATTGAAATTACTCAACAGCTGCTAAGCCTTAATAAGAAAGACTTAAGCACATTCACTGGTCTTGTAACAGGACACTGCCCGAGTAAATACCATCTTAAGAACATAGGTTTAGCACAAGATGATATATGTCGCTTTTGTAATGCCGAAAGCGAAACCTCAGAACATTTGCTCTGTAACTGCGGAGCTCTAACTAGACGCAGACTTCAACAGCTTGATAAAGCTATTCTGGAGCCCAAGGAAATTTGGTCTGCGTCGCCGATCAGGATTAAAAATTTTATCAAACAGATTATTCCTGATAGGCACCTATCACGCTATAGCTTTCAGTCTACTCCTTTCTCCATAAGTACAGTTGAACCCCGATTATCCGCGGAATAGTCGGGCTAGCTCCCCGCGGACTACGAAAATCGCGGACAACGCAATAAAAATCTAAAAATAAGGTGCAAACATCCAAAAAAGATATTGATGCATGAAAACTATGTTTCGTCAATACAGAAATCATTAAACTATCCATCTGTTTACACCAGTAATCAGATAATGTGAAAGACATGACCAAAACAAAAGAACAAGACCCTACCGCTCACTGGCCAATTCCGGGAAGTTCTATAGAATTACAGATGAACTCGCTTTCGCGGATAATCCGCACCGTGTTCCGCACCGTGCACCGGTTGTGTTCTAGGCACGAGCGCATTGTTATCGTAGAACTACGCTGTAGTTTAATTCAAGTCGCTTGTTTATAATTGCGGATATTATTTTATAATGCTACGAAAATTTTGAAATAACTATTCTACCAGTTTGGTCGCCCTGAAATATGTTTTTTTTATTGTACAATCATTTGACGATAATTGTTTGATGATTCATTCTTGTGCTCGAAGAAAAATATTAGGCTGTCAAAAAAGTCCTGCGGTATTTCCGCGAGGTGTCGTTGTAAGCGCGTAGTTCTAGTTGTATTCATTGTATCGAGTCATACTATAGCTTGTTGGAAAGGTATTTTTGCGCGCTATAAAATAGTCCTTGACAGTGTTTTGTTTGGTTAAGTCGTTCGTGAGTTATAGTGTCGCAAATATGGAGCAAAATAAAGAGAAAATCCGACATATTTTACAGTACTACTATGACAAAGGCAAAAAAGCATCTCAAGCTGCCAATAAAATTTGTGCAGTTTATGGACCCGATACAGTTTCCATTTCCACCGCACAACGATGGTTTCAACGTTTTCGTTCTGGTGTAGAGGTCGTCGAAGATGTGCCACGCTCCGGAAGGCCTGTCGTCGAAAATTGCGACAAAATCGCTGAATTAGCCGAGAAAGACCGGCATAGTAGCAGCCGTAGCATCGACCAAGAGCTGGGGATAAGTCATCAAACCGTTATTAGCCATTTGAAGAAGCTTGGATTCTCAAAGAAGCTCAATGGATGGGTGCCACACACGTTAACGCAAAAAAACATCTTTGACCGTATCGACGCATGTGAATCGCTGCTGAATCGCAACAAAATCAACCCGTTTCTGAAGCGGATGGTGACTGGCGATCTGAAGTGGGTCACTTCCGACAACGTGAAGCGCAAACGGTCGTGGTCGAAACCCGCTGAAGCGGCTCAGACGATGGCCAAGCCCTCATTAACGGCCAGGAAGGTTCTGCTGTGTGTTTGGTGGGATTGTCAAGGAATAATCTATTATGAGCTGGCCAAACGCTCAATTCGGACCTGTACTGCCAACAACTGGACCGTTTGAAGGTAGCACTCATGAAGAAGAGGCCATCTTTGATAAACAGAGGCCGCATTGTCTTCCATCAGGACAACGCCAGGCCACACACTTCTTTGGTGACGCGCCAGGAGCTCCGGGAGCTCGGATGGGAGGTTCTTTTGCATCCGCCGTATAGTCCGGACCTTGCACCAAGTGACTACCACCTGTTTTTGTCCATGGCGAACGAGCTAGGTAGTCAGAGGTTAGCCACAAAAGAGGCCTGTGAGAATTGGCTATCCGAGTTTTTTGCCAATAAGGAAGCGAGCTTCTATAACAAGGGTATTATGAAGTTGGCATCTCGTTGGGAACAAGTCATCGAACAAAACGGCGCATATTTGACTTAAAACAGATGATTGTAACTAATTTTATGAACAAATGAAAATTCAAAAAAAATACCGCAGGACTTTTTTGACAGCCAATAACTTAATATAACTTATTGAATAACTTGGTATTCGCCAAATAATGTTTTGGTGCGCAACCTTAACACCTGCTTCACCATAGCGTCAGTTCAATGCATTGATGACAGAAAACAAACAATGTTAACTGCTTGGAAGAAGGCTGAATATTTGCCTTCCCAGAGATTCATTACCATTACCCTAGCGTAAGGTTGATGTAATGACTGCAATGCCAGAGACATCAGCGAGTGAGTAATTTGGTCGCGTCCACAGCTCAATCCGAAACGAAGACATGTGATGACGTAAAACCAGGAAGAACAAGCGATATTCATTGCTCTGAATACAGAACGATACTGAAAGTTTGCCTTCCTTCCTTGCTTGAGACTTTAAACTTCTTCAGTTATTCGTCTCTAACCTTCAAAAAGGCCCTCGGAAAACTTTATTTTATCAATAATATTACTCCTCCACCCCCATTGCCTTGAGAAAGGCATTCGGTCCCTCGCCGTCCAGCTCGCCCAGCAAAGATGTTGTTCAGTCGATTTCGTCACGAAGAATGAAGGTTTGCCTCAGCGAGATCCACTGTTTATACTCTAGGCAAATATTCCCCTTCGTTCTTCTTCTTTTCCTTTGTTCACGGAGACTTTATATCTTGCGATTTCCCCTTCGTTGCTCGTCGATAAGTTGCTCGTTATTGACAGCTCTGTTCGGGAAAGCACACAAATGGACAGAACAAATGTATGAGGAAATGGGAATGCTTCCAATTTTCATCAATTTAAACCATATATAGACTATGGGATTGTAATGTATAGCATATCAAAAAAATCTTAGGGAATTTCCAATTCGTTTGGTAGGTAAATCGCCAAAATCTGATCGCGGCAAAAATAGTTATTAACGTTAACTTTATTTCATAAAAACGTGACTTGTTTTCTGATTTGGCCCCCTCAATGAAAGACGTAGTTCTACGTCAAAAAAAATATAAGGAGCTATTAGATTTTTTTGCGTGAGCGTTTAATCTGAAAACCCCTGTAGTTGTCTTGAGTCTGGATACTCGATGCGCGCGATGCTTTGACTTGAGCGGTGCAACAGGATGTAAAAAAAAGGCCGGTGCGTTTGCGCGTCATAGAATTTTTTTTCTTCATTTTTATCGTGATATCGTTTAGGTGCAAATTGCCCAGAATTTTTTTCATACCCTCTTTATATAAATACTTGAGAACATATTGAACGTTGTCGGAGTGCGGTAATCGGCGGGAATAGTATTTCAATAAAATGATGTAAAATGATAGCTAATTTAACATGATGCCTTTTACCTCTCCCTATCTCAATGTTTTTAAACTTAAATGAGTAATCAAGCTATAAGAGTAGTAAGGTACATCCATTCGAATAATTTGACACGTTGTCTACATTTTTTATCGCATTTGAATGCGTATCATAACACTTGGAAAAACGTTGTTAATAATGCAACTTTTTTCGAAATTTCAAGTTAACTTTCTGAATAACGAATTTTGTATGAAGATATTTGTGATTTTAACTTTATGATGTATTTTTAGTGATAAGGTACTATAAAATCAGTTTCTAGTGATAGCTGGATAGTACCACTACATTTAGAAAAGAACTTTTTCCCGACTTTTCTTAGTTTCGTACCACTGTTTACCGGTCGCAATCCCGAAAATGTCCAAATCATCCCAATCACGAGGTAACCGTACCGAGGGATGGAATGCTACCTACTGCTCGCCATTCGCTGCTCGAAGTATTATATCAAGGAGGCTGCTGACATCCATCTTTTAACGCTTTCGTCGCACCGTCATCCAGATATTTGATGGAATTGACACCTAAATATAAATTAGAATATTTAAATGAATAATTAAATCAAAACCATAATATGTAATATTGTGTTTATTCTATACCTTTTATTAGTTTACATTACGGATGGTTTGTACTGCTGTTTTTTTTTTTGCGAAAGCTATATTATATGATATTTGCATGTGTTATTGTTGTAAGTTCGCCTTCAAATTGAATTAAATATTGCTAAACAAAGTTTGACCTTCATTTAATAATTTTTCCGCAAGTTGGACCTTGCAAGATATTCAGTCGAATCACGCTAGGCGACGAACGTGTTAAAGGGCTATGGCCAGAGTTGCCACATATACAGAATATTCTGTATTTTACAGATTTTTCGCAAATTTTAGATCCAGAATTATAGATTGTCGGCAACAATACAGAATTTACAGCTACGTGCAACGATTCGCTGATGCTGACATTGATGTGAAAGATTTTGGAGACTTTCTGAAGAAGCCTGAGGATGTTTACATTGATATTGATGCGGAAGAAACTGAAAAAGGAGACCTTCAAATCGATTTGTCGTTACTACTGTATTGAACTCATGAAACAGATTTCAAAGTGATTTGATTTCAGCAATCCGGTTATCAAAACCACGGCCTTGACAAACCCTCAAAATTTCGTCAAGCTATCAAACCTTAATAATTTGATGCGCCAATTGTCTCAATTCGTTAAAGCAGGTAATAATAATCTTATGAATTGTAAGGTTTGGATAACGAATTCAGACTACTCAAGACGAATCTTCTGGCTCAAAAATTGAGTGACTCAACAATAAGTGTTTGTCTTGTCTCGCGTCGCGTCTTAGTGAATGACTCAGATAAAACTTGGTCCCAGCTGTTGGATATTAAAACACGATGAGAAATTTTTGTATCCATTGCATAGCTCGTTTGACTTTTCGGTAACATTTATCAGCGTATGTTGAGCGAATATTTTCGTTTCACAATGCCAACTAAACAAAATTCGGAAATCGGTTGGCACCCACAATTAAAGCCTCTATTTTGAAAGCAAAGAACTACGTATCGGCTCAAAGAGGAGCTTCAAGGATGAATTTGACGAAACATTTTAAATTCAACGACTCCCCACGTATAAACATCATATAATTCAGAGGATTATGAGAAAACCTGTATATAAAATAAATTTGTTGTATTGATATGACAATCCATAAATAAGATAAATAAACTCAAAATAAAAATAAATGTTCATTTTTTCCCTTAAGTTTTCCATACGGATTTTTTATACAGATTTTTTTGCTAAAAATACAGATGTACAATTTTTTTCCGAAAATTTAATAGATTTAAATGTGACAACCCTGGTCATGGCCAAGGTTCCGGCCAACTACTCACACGACAGGGCTTCGAAGCATTGTTGTAGAAGTCCTAATGAACGGAGTTTTCTTTTCATCGTCATTCGAAATTAATCCATTTTTTGTGCATACGTTGGTTAACAAAATTATTCAATTTGCTGTGCAAGTCGCCAACGCTAGTCGTCCGAAAGATGAATGTTTATTAGCGTTGCTTTGCGTTCATCATATAGCCAACAAAATATGCCTGATGACTTCCTTCCATCATCAAATCTCTTCTGAAAAATGCTTTCACCATAAATCTAATCAACTCAGCACTATACGATTCTTCGTCCGCCGTTTACTAGCGTTGACAACCGAACGAGATGAAATGATAAGCATTCCTAACGTACACATACATAAACAATAATGGGAAAGCGCCCCCTCCATATTTCGAATTATTCCGCTACTCTGCGCCTTCTTTTTATAGGCACTTTTTATGCTCCCAATGAGTAGCACACGCAGCAAATTTTGGGGATTTCGATATGTGTATATCGGCCACACCACTGACTGGCAGGGTATAATTAAAACACTCCACTCTAACTGCCCCGAAAAAAGAAAATAGGACAAAAGTCAGCGGAGCCCCACTAAACACAATCCCGTCACTGGCGCCATCGAAAGCTTCCCTCCACTTTAACGGAAGCCTCCCTTTTTCCGCCTATGCACTACTATTCGTCGATTGTGTTTCTCCACACAAAGCAGCATGGTGAAATCGGGTGCTGTTCGTTGGATTTTACAATGCCTAGGCTTTTGCCGCCGCCGCCGCCACCGCCATCAGGACACACCAACGGTCCTGGCGAAGCAGCAGCAGCAGCAGACTTTTTGTAGTTTTTTGTTTTGCTCTCGTGTTCAGCTCTTTCAGCTTGGGGACGTTGGGTCATTGTTAGCTGTGAATGCTTTCCCCACGGTTTGGTGTTTCGTAACAACATGCTCCGTCTTTTAATGCTCGTTTTTTTTGTGCTGAGCGCGATGCTTACGTACATAGAGACTCTCCGATAGTGTTCTTCCGAGTAGGACTCGCGGAAGGAAAACATCTGGGTTCTGAGAGAGCTGGATGAGAGCAGTGAAATGTTTCGCCTAGCTGAAATGTTACACACGTTGGGAGTGGGGAGCTACAGGAACCCGAATAATAAGTATGGCAGTGTTTGTTAACAAATTTTGTTGGAAGGAAACAGGAAGCCTTATTTTTAAGCCCTACTCAATTTTGAGTTTTTTGACGTAGGACTACGTCTAACCGGAAGATATAGGGGGTGAAATGGAAATCTAGGCACTGAACAAGTAGGAAAAAATGCAAGATTTGGAATGCTTATAACTCGAGCATTTCTCAATAGATCGCAAAAGTTTTTGCATCAATTGATAGGAAATATATCTACGCATCTATCATAACGAATAACATTTCATTTTTCTTGAGATAAATAATTGAATAATTGTGAAATATCAAGCATTGTTAAAATGCACTATGTGCCCATTTTTGATTGGTCCATTTTGTGCTCCTCAAATCGTACCGACCAAAACGGGCAACCAGAGCAGCAGCGAAATAGAATGAAGCACGATTGGAAAGAAAAAAGAAAAAAATGAACGAGACATTGGTCGCAGTCTCACACATGCGTAATTCTCGAGCCAGCCAGTCAGCTTAAAAATCTCCGCTCCGCTGCCGTAACGATCATTCTCATTCAAACCGTACACCACATCGTTTCGCATCACAACACATCAACAAACCAACCCAAGCAGCCATGTCTGGACATGGTAAAGGAGGAAAAGTGAAGGGAAAGGCAAAATCCCGCTCGAACCGTGTTGATTTGGAGGACGGCATCAGGTAGTAGAAGAAAAAAGTTTGTTCTTTATACAAACTGCTTTGGTGGCAAATCCAGAACAAGGCGGCATCGAGGGCGTTGGGGGTAGTTGGGGATTTTCCTGATTTAAATAATCAGGAAAATCCCCAATTAATTTCACCAATTCTTAAATTGTTTCCAGATTGAGAGTACAGTAATTTACAATTAGTTCGAAATTTAGCTAATTGGACGGACATGTAATGCGACTTATTTAGTTGGACATTTTTGTAAACATAGAGATCCAAATTATGACCCCACATTGAAAGTCGACACTGTACCACTGTCATCGCAAATGTTCAATTACAGGTTAAAATTACCTCCAATGCGACACTGAGTGGCGCTTCGGCACGTCGCATTGAATGTAATTTACTGTACAACATGTCACAAAGCTGGATGGGAAGAAATTTTCCAACTGTGAAAGCTGTGGCGAGTGGCAACAAATCGCTAAACAGGAAGGTTTAGCCGAACAAGATGGGAATATCGAGTGATAACAAAACAATAAACTCTTTAGATTGAAGATAATTTTGTGATCCTGAAAAGGACCCTTTTTAGCCTGCATGTGAATCCAACGAGCGAACAAATCGTAATGAATGTATTTTTTTGAGATCGCTCCCTTTTAACGGTCATTCGTTCGTCTCGTTGGACTCGCCCCTCTGGCTGAGTCTGCCGATTTGTCTCTATCCTGTGAGTGTGTACCGCTAAAGTATAAAACACGCGGACCCCAAAAAATATCTTATTTTCTTTCAAACCGTTCATTCTTTGTGTGGACACCGACTGGACAACATCGTTGCTGGACGGGCTGGACGGCAAGAGATCGAGTGCCTTTCTCAAGGCAAGAGGGCGGAGGTGGTAGCGCTGGAGTAGAATAGAGTAGAGTTTTCAAAGGGGCTTTCTCAAGGCTAGAGACGAATGAACTGCAAAAGTTTAAAGTCTCTATAATACAATACCTTCCTTCCTTCAAACCGTAAACCCGTGTGGTTGTACGGCATCGGCATCGTGGACGTAACAAAGGAGGACAAGTTAAGGGAAAGGCAAAGTCTCACTCGAACCGTGCAGGTCTCCAGTTCCCTGTTGATCGCATTCACTGATTGCTCCGCAAGGGTAACTAGGCCGAATGGGTTGGTCCCGGAGCACCAGTATACCTAACAGCGATTATAGAGCTTCGGCCGTCGGAGTGCTCGAGTTGGCTTGCAAAGCTGCTCACGACAATCAGAAAACCCGCATCAAGAACAGAGCAGCTTCGGTTCGGCGCTCATCAAGGCAAAAATTAGTTTCAGTGAGTGGTAAAGTGTTTCTCCGGCACGTCGCATTAAATGTAATTTACTGAACAACATGTCACAAGCTGGATGGGAAGAAATTTTCCAACTGTGAAAGCTGTGGCGAGTGGCAAACGCAATAGCTAAACAGGAAGGTTTAACCGAACAAGATGGGAATATCGAGTGATAACAAAAACACAACACCAAAGATTCTTCTCAGAACCATCAACATATTCATAAAGAGTAAACAGTAAACTAATCCATTTTTCAGGTAGATAGGTAGGTATTCACGTAGGAGAAGAAAATAAAACAATATATTTAAAATATATATTTAACAAAAGCTGTCCCCTTTGTATAGTCCTACGTCACTCCGGTTATGTCCCCGACATTACCCACCCGTCTTTTTTTCAATGATTTGGAATACAACTGACGAATGACTTAGTGTAGTTTGTGCTGGTCAATGTGTTTAAATGTGCATTGGAAAATGAAAAGAAGTTGATTATTTTGATAAAATCGGAAAAAATGTGGAGGTTGAGTATTTTTTACGACTTAGAATTCATATCGTAACATTTGCTACAGGTACGTAACAGCGTTCCACTTTAATGACTTTGAATATGTTTTCGTCGTTACTTTTATTGAATAACTAGCTGACCCGGCAAATTTCGTCTCGCCCAAAATTTACATCACATTTACGTTTTTTTTACTAAGCGCACGCTCATAGATCCACTTGCAGAACTGTTCATTGATTGATTTTCTAATCTACCCTTTAAAATTACCTTTTACATTAAAATTCCTAGTACTTCTACTAAAACTCGTCATTGTAATATCAGATTACTTTCGTCAGATTACTTTCAGACAGCCCTAAATCGGACAATTCCTTTTTCGAGTTTTGTTCTTATCAACACATTCGGTGATCCATTTTTATTCATATAGATAGAAGAAGATATAGGAGTGCGTTTTATCACATTGAATGAAAATTGAATTGTCATGTTTGGTTGAAATATCTGTATTATTTTCACGGGATCTCCTCTCCATTTCAGAGGATACATACCATCATAGAAACATTTCTCATATTCAAAAACCTTCACATGCCAAATTTGGCTCCTTTTGATTGATTAGTTTTCGAGTTATGCAGAAATTTGTGTTTCATTTGTATGGTAGTCTCCCTTTAGAGAGAGTAGAAGGAGTGTCAAACCACCATAAAAACATTTATTGCTCCCCAAAACCTCCATATGTTAACTTTGGTTCCTTTTGCTTGATTTGTTCTCGAGTATGCTGAAATTTGTTTTTCGTTTGTATGGCAGCTCCCCCTTTAAAGAGAGGGGTGGAGTGTCTAACCACTGTAACAACATTTATTGCAACTCTAAAACCCTCCACATGCCAAATTTGGTTTCATTTGCTTGATTAATTCTCGAGTAATGCAGAAATTTGTGTTTCATTTGAATGGCAGCCCCCCCTCCCTAAGAGAGGGGTGAGGAATATCAAACCACCATAGAATCATTTATTGCACCCTAAAAACTCCACATGCCAAATTTGGTTTCATATGCTGGATTAATTCTCGAGTAATGCAGAAATTTGTGTTTCATTTGTATGGCAGCCCCCTCTTAGAGAGGGGGTGGAGTGTCTAACCATCATAGAATCATTTATTACACACTAAAACCTCCACATGCCAAATTTTATTTCGTTTGCTTGATCAATTCTCGAGAAATTCAGAAATTTGTGTTTCCCGACCCCCGACCCCGACCCCTAAAACCCATATATACCAATTTTCATGTTGATCGGTTCAGTAGTTTACGAGTCCTTGAGAATCAGACAGACTGAAAGACCGACAGACATCACTCCATTCTTATATATTAGGCTGTCAAAAAAGTCCTGCGGTATTTTTTTTTGAATTTTCATTTGTTCATAAAATTAGTTACAATCATCTGTTTTAAGTCAAATATGCGCCGTTTTGTTCGATGACTTGTTCCCAATGAGATGCCAACTTCATAATATCCCTGTTATAGAAGCTCGCTTCCTTATTGGCAAAAAACTCGGATAGCCAATTTTCACCGGCCTCTTTTGTGGCTAACTTCTGATTACCTAGCTCGTTCGCCATGGACAAAAACAGGTGGTAGTCACTTGGTGCAAAGTCCGGACTATACGGCGGATGCTAAAGAACCTCTCATCCGAGCTCCCGGAGCTTCTGGCGCGTCACCAAAGAAGTGTGTGGCCTGGCGTTGTCCTGATGGAAGACAATGCGGCCTCTGTTTATCAAAGATGACCTCTTCTTCATGAGTGCTACCTTCAAGCGGTCCAGTTGTTGGCAGTACAGGTCCGAATTGAGCGTTTGGCCATAGGGAAGCAGCTCATAATAGATTATTCCTTGACAATCCCACCAAACACACAGCAGAACCTTCCTGGCCGTTAATGAGGGCTTGGCCATCGTCTGAGCCGCTTCACCGGGCTTCGACCACGACCGTTTGCGCTTCACGTTGTCGTAAGTGACCCACTTTTCATCGCCAGTCACCATCCGCTTCAGATACGGGTCGATTTTGTTGCGATTCAGCAGCGATTCACATGCGTCGATACGGTCAAAGATGTTTTTTTGCGTCAACGTGTGTGGCACCCATACATCGAGCTTCTTTGTGAATCCAAGTTTCTTCAAATGGTTAATAACGGTTTGATGACTTATCTCCAGCTCTTGGCCGATGCTACGGCTGCTACTATGCCGGTCTTTCTCGGCTAATTCAGCGATTTTGTCGCAATTTTCGATGACAGGCCTTCCGGAGCGTGGCGCATCTTCGACGACCTCTACACCAGAACGAAAACGTTGAAACCATCGTTGTGCGGTGGAAATGGAAACTGTATCGGGTCCATAAACTGTACAAATTTTATTGGCAGCTTGAGATGCATTTTTGCCTTTGTCATAGTAGTACTGTAAAATATGTCGGATTTTCTCTTTATTTTGCTCCATATTTGAGACACTATAACTCACGAACGACTTAACCAAACAAAACACTGTCAAGGACTATATTATAGCGCGCAAAAATACCTTTCCAACAAGCTATAGTATGACTCGATACAATGAATACAACTAGAACTACGCGCTTACAACGACACCTCGCGGAAATACCGCAGGACTTTTTATGACAGCCTAATATATAGATTATTATTATAATTTTTTGATAGATTTTGTACATTGGATATACTTCTAAAATAAGTGTGGAATGATTTTGTTTTGTGAATGGAAAAAAAATAATTTCCTTGGATTGTTTGATGTATTACTTTGATTTTACTGATAAATTGGATCAGGTGAAAGAAACGGTCGCGTTATCCATCACCTCAATACAATAATGGAGATGCATTATACATTGTGGCTTGATAATCACATTAACCCTTCCACGTACAACATCGAGTCTCACTCGATGTGAAATGATTGGGCCAAAACGTACAACATCGAGTGTCTCTCGTGGTGCGCTTGTATATCACAAAGCACAGAGACGCTCAGCTGAAAAGTGAAATTACTCGTCGCGTGATCCATCGAAGCGTTTGCATTTGGTTCGCTCTTTCGAAAATCAAATCGTACGGGAAGGCGTTAAACATCGGCTGAAAAGTTTTCTATATTGGGGCATGGATGGCATTGTAGCGAATTTATAGTTTTTTTTTATATTTTGAATTTACACACAAAAATGTTAGCAGCAATTTTTCAAAAAAAAAGAAACATTAAAAAGTTATTGGAAAAATTATTTTCCTGTAGAAGTACCTTTCTTCCGATGTATGGATTAATTGTTGGTTATTGTATATGCTATTTACATTTTTTTCAGAATTTAAAAAAAAAATTTTTGGAGAAAAATAAGTTTTAATTTGATTTATTTTTTCAGTGTAACTACCACAAAATACAAAAGTTTAATCAAAGAATAAAACATAGCAAATTATTTTGATTTTCATTAGAAGAATATAAAAAAATAATTTTTTACTTTTTTTTTCAAACAAAATTATTTTTTTCTCAAAAACGTTTTTCTTCAAAAATTCTCAGAAAAAAAAATCTATGAACGGCCAATATATTGAAAGTTTTTGAGTTAAATATTTGTGTAAACATTTAAGAAAAAAAAGGCTCTTTTCAAAGAGAAAATTTAATTTTTTTTAAGATAATCTCAGAAAAAAACATGATTTTTTTATTATTTCACATTTGTAGCATGGTAACGAATTATCGAAGGTAATTTATTTGTAATTTTCATATTATCCCGAATATCCTAATTTTATTTTCTGTTTGGGTGAAACTTCTCCATCATGAAGAATGCAATCAGATGGCTACGTTTGACTACACAACACAACCCGCCATCATTCAAACACTTTTCTGCATCTTCAAGAGCTATAATGCAAACGCAGACATCTATGTATGAAGCGACCACTACTACTAATCTGCCATCTTGCGTAAAAATGACATTTGAGATTCAAAGTATTCTGCTGAACGAAGCCGATGAAAACGATAGAAACGCACACACACACACACGCAATTGCTGATTGAACAGGTAGCTCACTTGGTCACACGTAGCAAAGTAGAAAAATCCAATCAGTTCTTCGGCTTGGACCACTTGACCCATTGACATCAATACAGGTATGTTGATCATACGCTCGGGCGAAAAGATGAAAAAGAAATGAAACCTATCGCAATGATGGCACGCTTAGGATGTATGACACTCGGAACGCATCATCCTACCATGCATACCATATAAGATGGTTCCAGTTAGAATGATGATGCCCTGCATCAGTGTTGCCACACGTAGAGATTTCTCTGGAAAGATTTTCTGGAAAGTTACATTTTTTCGTTATTATTTCGTTAACGTGACCTGTTTTCTGGTTTCATCCTTTCTGAAAGACGTAGTTCTTCGTCAAAACTGATGAAGTTATCTGTGTAGGAAATTTAGAAATCATTGAATTTCTAAAAGTAACTATACTCTGTACCGTACAGATTCTGTACGGTACAGAGTATAGATTTTCGTCAAAAAGTACAGATTGCTACAGATTTTTTTTCGAAGAAAGCAACATTAGGGTACATGATGACTTTTACGTCGCAGTATCGCTTGGGCGGCAACTTGAAACTTTTAATAAATGATAAAAAATATATTTCAAAACAAAGTTTTTGAGCATTGATAAGCAACAAAACCACCTACTGTCTTTGTCCGACTAAAACACTTCAATTTCACAAGCGAAATTTTACACGGACTGTCTCCTGCTTATTGACCGGTTTTGGTTATTTTTTTCATACAGGAAAACGACTTCCGCAGCTGTAGGGCGACTTGCAACGTGAGAAATGACAAGTATGAACAGGGGACTTTGGGAATTTTGAAAAAAACATTGTAAGGGGTTGTATCTAGGACACGACCGCCTATTTTCGACGTATTGCGTAGTTCAATTATATTATGCAAACCACTTGTTTACCACTTCGAATATTATTCTAGAATGCATCGAAATTTTTGTAATAGATTATGTTCTTCGTTTCAAATAAATTTGATGAACGTTCTTTTACGTTTAATATGATGCCTAGGACTTCCAAAATATGGGAACGGAGGAATTGTCAAACGATCATTGTATTTTACATTTTCCTCTGAAATTATTGCACATCTCATGTTTACGTAGTTCTCGAACCGCGAAAGTTCATTCACCTCTAGTATCTGAAATGACGATTCTCCCAGTACGTTTTAGGGAAACATATTCCGATCTGCGCAACGACAAGCGAGTACAAAAGTACTCAACATCAAAAAATTCCCCCGACGTGCATGTATTTGCGAAGCGGATTCCTCCAGGTACATTGATTTTGAAGTCCGTGTTAGGGAAACACAGCTCTGTGGGAACAAAAATACCTCCGACTTGCATGTATATTTGCAAAGCGGATTTCCACAGGTACATCGATTTTGAAGTCTGTGTTGGGGAAACCGTAAATCGGGTCAATCGAAACTTGGCAGTTAGGGTGTTTAAATAATGCTTGACATTTTACAGTTGTTATATTGTTCATCTCTTGAAAAATAATATTTTAATAATTGTGATAGACGCGTAGAAATATTTCCTACCAATTGATGCAAACATCTTTCCGATCTGTTAAGAAATGTTCGAGTTATTAGCATTCGAAATACGGGTAGGTTTAGCACTCAAATCGGCATAACAAATGTATGGGGAAAAAAGAAGTTCTTCCAGTTTTCATGAATTTAAACCGTTTAGAGATTAGCGAATTGTAATATATAGCATATCAAACAAATCTTAGAGAAATTCCGATTCGATTGGTATGCAAATCATGAGAGTTCGTTCACAGTGAAAATAATTATTAACGTTAACTCTATTTCATAAAAACATGACCTGTTTTCTGATTTCATCCTTTCTGAAAGACGTAGTTCTACGTCAAAACTGATGAAGTTATCTGTGTAGGAAATTTAGAAATAATTGAATTTCTAAAAGTAACGATTTTAAAAACCACTCGATGAAAAAATTATAAATATTCCTTCCGAATACATTAAAAAACTCGTAGACAAGGATAAATACAGCCAAAGGTAATTGCAATGAACAAGGGATACCATACTAATGATGGCATTCGGAAATTGGTTAACGCCTTCGAAATAGAGTAGAGATTTCTATCAGCGTTCGATTATGAGTTTGAGTCAATTTTCATACATTAGCACATACATTCGCCATTTGGAGAGAGATAAAAACCATTATTCTGAAAACAGATAGCAAACCTTTTAACTCTCATATGACACTTTTGACTTTATCTAATATAAACATTCGCCATTTGGAGAGAGATAAAAACCATTATTCTGAAAACAGATAGCAAACCTTTTAACTCTCATATGACACTTTTGACTTTATCTAAATAGAATGTTCCGAAAGCTCGTTTTCGACTTTCAAAAGACGGGAAAAAAGATCTGCATGGTGGAGTACGATTAAGGATTTGAGTATTCATTTTATCTTAGGAAAGTCATCTTTATCAAATAATAACGATGCGACTATGCGATACGATTGTTGACACAGGAAAAAACAAATGGTGCGAAACGCAAGTTTAGCTAAAGGACATTGTGGCGTCAGATGTTTAATTTCAGTGACCTACTTGAGACATGCTTGTGTGTGCATGGCGGAAAGCCGATTGCAAGCACAAGAACATTTCTCCGTCCTCGTTCTATCTCTATCACTTTTTACTTTCACCATTTACCTGTGCGATGCTCCGCCCAGTAATGAACATTAGCTATTTTGTGTAGAGTTGAGAAAAGTAAATGTAAACTAGTACTTAAGCGGACACTTGAAAAAAATTACGGCAGAGTGATGATGATATATCAAGTAAATCTGACGTCTTTTTACGAGGGTCACTATTTATATTTCGGGAATTGGCAACACTGATGTCATGTGAGTCCATCTGACGGTTCCATCGTAAAGTTTGACATTTTTGACGATATACGTACTCAGAACATTTTGTCATACGGACGCTATTTGTTTATTTTATATTTAGTTGAAAGTTTGGTCTCGGCAAAAAAATGGAACTGAATCGTGAACATTTTCGTGCGATGATTTTTTACGACTTTCGACGTGGATTATCACAACAAGAGTGCGTCAATCAACTTAATTTGACTTTTGACGATGAAGCTCCATCAAAAACCACTGTGTATTGCTGGTATAGTGAATTCAATCGTGGTCGTAGTTCGCTGTCCGACGAGTTTCGTGAAGGTCGTCCAAAATCGACTGTAGTGCCAGAAAATATCGATGCTGTGCACGAAATGATTAAGCAAGATCGTCATGTAACCTATTGTGAGATTGAGGCATCCCTAAGTGTTCATGTATAAATTACTCAGTCTCTTAAGTTAAATATGTGTGCTGCGTTATATTCCAATTAAAAAAAAGTCAATCAACATTTCGCATATTTCCAAAGAATTGTGGCTGTAAATGCTCAGAATATGCCTTACACAATGGATAATGCGTCTCCATCTTAGTAATTGGGTGTATAAGCATGATAAATAACGCAACAAGTAGCATAGCTCTCGTAGCACCTCGAAGGGCGCTAACTTGGAATTTTCCAACAGTCGATGAAGTGACAAAGTAAGCGTGATTATTGGGTAAGTGACGGATCTAGGTCAATTCTTTCCTTGGATAAAGGTTAAGAAGTAATCACAACAGCCTGCATATGTTAAAGCCCTGTACGTTATTAAACATTCTGTTTCAATTGGACCATTTATTATAGCTAAAACCAACTGTTGTTGATTTGATGCCGGTTCCTTAACAAATTATGTTCCAAGAAACCTTCCCCTTTCGACATTCGATGATTCTCTGAGAAAACAACATCCGCTCGTCGATATCCGCTCTCCAACTTATCTCCCAGTTTTCCACACCAAGCTGAGAGAAGGAAAATCCTGCTCCTTGTTGTGTCTCGTTTATATACCACGAGCAGAGCCATTGCTTCGATCAGTCTGCGAGAAACTGTTGTCCTGATGCCATGTCTCCGCGCTACGCTGTGACATGTGATCAAGTACATAAGGAGTTATATACCTTCGTGAGTACATAAGCAAGGAAACAGTAGCAGCAGCAGCAGCAGCAGCTAAGAAAATTGCAGGAAGAAACGATGTTCTAAATATGTGGAAACAACCTAGGCTAATACCGGACGGTCTGGGAAAAGTGCATAGTAATAGTTCATATATGTGTATCTATGTGTGTGTATGTGTGTCAATGTCTCCGTCTTTTTGGCTTTGGGGTGGCGGCGACCCGTGTGTAAGTTTGTGATTTAGTAGTTTCGTCGTTGTGCTGTAGAACCGTGAATTGTTTTCCAGTGCTTTTTTCATCCTGGTGGAAATCGTTATATTGAAGCCAGCGGAAAAGGAGAGTTGAGAAATATGGATGACAAGGCTGTCTTATAACCTCACTGGGCGGTGAGAGATAAAGAGCGAGAGTGTTGTGTGCGTGGGAAAGCGCGGACGGATGTGTGGCGCGGAGGAATCCTTGTGCCGGAGTAAATAGTGCAGGAGCGGAAAATGTGGGGCATGGGACCGAGCGAATGGGATGATGATGTTAGAACAATGTTTCCCGCTCGACGGTGGTAATTGGAAATTTCGTCAGTGGGTGAGCGTGTTGAGCGGAGAAATGAGTTGTAATTACGATAATAGTCTGCCCGATCAGTGGAAATCGATTATCGGTTTGGAGGATTTTCGCTGTTAACTTAAAGAGTGATGAGCACTTCAGTTGATGATAGTTGTGGAAGTTATAACCTTCATATAGTCAGAATAGTTCTAGGATAATTGCATAGAAGTCGTTACCAATCTATTCGATAAGAGCAATGCAAAATAAGTGTTAAAACAGAGCGCAATATTATCCAAATCGCACGTAGTGAATATTAGTAATAACAACAACAGTCAATGATGGTGTCTTGGGGAAAACGTGACGTGTTGTGTTTTCCTGCAAACTCATTGATTTTGGATTAGCCACAGAGCAACAAACAACGCAGAAAACCAGCGAAGACCGTAAAGAATAGCACCTTGTGTGTATCAGCTGCAGACGGCGGCTAAGGTCCGCATCGATGAATCGAAGGAATTAAGACCTGCAGCATTGCAAACCAAACCGTAAGTTTTCTCCCACATTATTGCCATTGCCGCTCCAACGCAAAGCCTTACGACAATAAAAAAAAGGGTTTTCTAAGTTGCGGTTCGACACAAAACTGGGAAAGAACACATTTGCTTTCTTTTGGAAACACCCATCCACCCACGCTATGTGTATATAAACAATGTGAAGCGAATCGTGTGTACATAATTTCCATGACGTGAATTTGAGGAAACGACGAGTCGTTTCTTTTTTTTCCCTTTCTTTGTTGCTGTTTTCCGGTCTGAGTGCTGTCGGAAGCAATGTGGTGGAAAGAATGGTAGCTAGGCAATACCCACAAAAGTAGTGTGTTGGAAATTTATTCCGGTTTTTTTTCTGCCTCTAAAAACCAATTGAGTGGAATTCATACATTTGGTTTTGCATGCGAGTAAACTTGTTCGTTTGTGTTTTTTTCTTCTTCTTACAAACAACAAGGCCACGCACTTTATGAGCCCCATAAAGTGCGGAGAAGCTATGGGCGTTGTATTTTTGTGTTGTTGCAAGAACCTAACAATATTGGTCATGTTTCACTGCGCGATTCTTGGGCTGAAGGATTTCCTTAACCGTATAATATGTTCGGAGCTGTATAGCTGGCTGAGTATCTGGGTAACTGAACAATGTGGGGAAGCTTAATTAGAAAAGTTTCGCAATCAATCTGGTCGATCAATCAATCTTTTCGACACGTGGATTCTAGCTGATCGAACCGTAACGTTGGTCCCGATTTCCGAGTACCTGTATATTTAGGGAAAGTAGTGTAGGCAAACAATGTTGTGACAATGCAATTTGCAAGAAAATTTTGACTAAAAGTTTAAAATGGGTCATTTGACCTCTGGTGGTAGGTTTAGTGTTAATGACGTTCAAACACCATTGATAAGATTCTGAAGGTAGGGAAATGGATTCCATATGAATTGAAGATGGATTCCATATGGCTGGTAAGAATTTGCCAAACCTTTATTTTCAGCAGTGTTTGCCAATTGATCCATTCACTGAAATAATCGCTTTCGTTCGTTCAAATATGATCATACAGAAGTTATTTCCCCCAGCGGCATTCTTTTGTTGTTACGTGCTACAAATCACGACACAAAAGAGAACGAGACAACGCTGCATCGGTTCGCACTTCATAATATACCAGCACGCAAGCAAAACCATCATGAACGCTTTCGGTGCAGAAATTTTATTTTCTTCTTTGCCTCTAACATATACATATCGAACCTCTCCATGCATCATTAAACAGCAGGATCATACGGACTACGCGAAGCGAATGATTCATATTCAACTAATGTAGCAGACCTTGATTTTTGACGTGGGACTACGTCTAACCGGAGTATATAGGGGTTAAAAGAAAACCTAAACACCGAACATGCAGGAAAAAATGAAATATTCCGATTGCTTATAACTCGAACATTTCTTAATAGATCGGAAAGATGTTTACATCAATTGCGTTCATCACAATATAGTAAATTATTATTTTTTTCAAATAAACAATTGAATAATTGTGAAATGCCACGCATTATCCAAACGCTTTATGTCCCCGGTTTTGATTGGTCCAAATTGTGCTCCTCGAATGGTACCGACCAAAACAGGTAACTAGAGTGTAGAGTACAGAATAGGGAGATATAATAATAATAAATAAGAAACGCGCCAAAATTATGAACCAATCAGATGAAAGGAAAACATAGCCAGGCTATAAAAGCGCGAGTATTCGGCACAGCCTGCATCATCATCTTACGTGGACACCGACTGGACAACATCTTTGCTGGACGAGCTGGACGGCGAGGGATCGAGTGCCTTTCTCAAGGCAGGAGGGTGGAGGTGGTAGCGCTGGAGTAGAGTAGAGTTTTCAAAGGGCCTTCCTCAAGACTAGAGACGAATGAACTGTGAAAGTTTAAAGTCTCTATAATACAATACCTTACCTTACCTCACAGCCTGCATCATTCGAGTATCTGCTCCCGTGCTGATCGGTCGCATTTTTGGAGAGCTCGTGTTTTTTTTTGACAAAGTTAAACTCGTTCGTGGCACGTTGCATTCGGCAAGTGCATTCACCCAAGATATGGGGAAACCACGCTCTAATAAAGGGCAATCAACTGCTGCGAAGCGGACCCGTTCTGAAGCGGAATTAGGTGAAGAACCGGCTGAAGTACAGCAACAGCTGCTTGCAAACAATAAATTTGCAGCGCTCCCGGTGGAGGATGGCGGAATTACTACAAGGAAAGAAAAAATGTCGCCATTTTATACGAAAGGTTTCCCGGACAAGTTTCGTGAGGAAATGAAGCTGCTCATCTCGAGGGGGCTACAAGTGAAATTTAGCCTGTGCACTGATGGCTATAAAATTATGGTTCCCGCGCTGAACCATCCAAGAATACTTAAAATGAAAAAGTGTGGAGTATTTCACCCACGATATGGCAGCCGACAAGCCTTTCAAGGTTGTGCTCCGGGAGCTCCCGGACATGGAAATAAAAGAGGGGCAGGATGGATTGGCCGAATTAAATCTAAAAATGATGGCTGTGTATAAAATGAGCCGACGGAATAAAAATATCAGGTATCGCGATCAACTGTACCTGATACACCTTGTACGTGGATCCATCAACATGTTCGAACTGAAGGAAACCAATTCGTTTGATCATTTTATAATTAAATGGGAGCGATATAATCCCATCTACCGAGATGTCACCCAGTGCACAAACTGCCTGAACTTTGAGCATGGTGCTAAAAATTGCCGTATTGGCAACTGATGCAATTCTTGCAGAGGAAATCATCGTACTAGTGAATGTATCAAAGAGGATGTAACCACACAATGCATACACTGCGATGAAGAACATCCATCACCTTAAGCGGGCAAAATATATTGAAAAACGCAGAAATGCATCGTTGAATATGAAATCAAGCAAGATAAATCTACAGATTCAGCAATCGGTTAATCCAACGAGTCGAACAAAAAATATCAACATCGCGTGAGTTACAACATCCCCCTGGAGTGATGAGATTCGCCCAGGTAGTAGCAGGTACCAATAAAACAACAGCAGACACAGATGATCTGTATTCATGGACGGAGATGAGTGCCCTCTGCGTCGAATTCTCGCGACTATTAAGTGCCTGTAGAACCAAACAGGGCCAAGTCACCACCATGATGAATTTCTTATACCAATATGGCAGACTATCCATCCAACCATAGAATTATTACATGGAACGCATGCTCCCTCGCAAAGAAACAGGGGGAGCTCGCAGAATTCCTCAGAAACCACAATATCGACGTTGCAGCAATCACGGAAACTCACCTGAAACCAACCATCAGCTTCAATCTTCCAGAATATACAATCGTCCGACTGGATCGCACCAGCTCACGCGGGGGTGGAGTCGCAGTAGCAGTTAGATGAGGTTTGTTGAAGAGTTTCAACCTTAAAATCATTGAGGCCATCGGCATCGAGCTGTTAACATCAACAGGGCCAATTAACATAATCGCAGTGTACTGTACCCGTCAAGTGAGAGAAATAGATGGTTCCAGTTTGCTGCTACGCAAAGATCTAGTCGCGCTCACAAGAAACCGAGGAAAATTCATCCTAGCTGGAGACCTCAACGCAAAGCACGAATCCTGGGGGAATCTCCGCCGGAATATGAACGGTACAGTTATTTTCAGCGATCTTACTTGCGGGCATTATAACAACCTGAGCCCTGAGGAAGCAACGTATTATTCACCTGCCGAGGTCCCCTCTACTCTCGACATCTTCGTCACCAACATGGCGAACGTTCAGCAGCTATCGGTGGTACACTATCTGAGCAGCGACCATTATCCAGTGATGTTGATTTTCGGTGAACAAGCGGAAAGTAGGAGATTGCAGCGTCGAAATTATCATCGCGTCAACTGGTCGGCATTCCAGCAAACGATAGACGCGGAGGTACGTTTTGATCATCACCTTCAGACTCCAGAGGGCATCAACAACGCGCTGGGTAGCGTGGAAGACGCACTGCGCGTCGCCCGAGAGCAGCATGTCCAACAAGTTCCAAGTGTGAGTAGCCTTCTTGAAATAGATAATGAAACAAAACAATTCATCCGATTGCGAAACATTTTTCGGAGGCAGTTCCAACGAACTCGCCTTCTGGAAAAGAAATTGGCAGCGAATCAGCTTTCCAGAGTGATCCAGGCCAGGATAACATTTTCAACCTGGAATTGAAACATCTAAGTTCCAGATTATATGAACATCTAGCATTTTAATCGATGTTTACAACTTGGCTACTTCCCCTTAATCCTTGAAATGATCCTCAATCTTCCCCCCTGGTCAAGAACATCTGAGACCCATGACCTGGCTGGAATCGATACACTGGAAGACTGGTTCGCCGTCAAATTAAATAAATTTCGAGAGGGCTGCTTAAGTTCTCCTTGTTAGTGTGCGAGTGGATGAGTATGAGTATGAAATTGCTATTAACATAAAATTCAACTATTGCGACCTATTCGACTATTTGGTGGACCAGAAAAGAACCATTGGCTATGCGTGGCTTTGCAAAAGCAGCTGGTGAAGTTTGATACATAGGGGTAGTGGGGGCAAAGTGGTCACGTGGGGTAAAGTGGTCACCTACTTGTTTGGTAGTACAGGTCGGGCTCAATTGTATACAGACTCGATTTTATACAGACTCGATTATATGTGATTCGATTATATACAATTTTGGACTCGATTATATACAGTTTGGAAAAAAAAATGTTTTGTTTTATATTCCAAATATGACTTATTTCAAGAAGAAATGTAACCTTTCGACGTTAAAGTGAAATTTAAGTGTCTATCGGGGTAAATCGGGGTAAAAATAGTGATTTTTGATGTTTTTGTTCGAATTTTCACCAGGAATTGTTTATATCGATATTGCAGCGAAATTAAGAAAGATAGAAGTTGGGTGTGAAAGAAAAAAATGTAGAGCGGTTAAAGAGCTTCAATTTAATTGATAGAAACAATCTAGTTTAGTATAAATTTTTAGGATAAAATTAATATTAACACATTAAAAATTATTAACTTTAAAGTTTTTCACTTCCAAAATGTTATTAAAATCCACTAAATTAGTAGTTCCACTACCAGCAGCTCAGTGAGGGTAGACAGCGCTCCTGGCAAACTATGAAACTGGCGCCCCAAAAAATGCCACTTTTTTCAAATATATCATTATAATTACACTTAGGTGCCTACTCGATCAAATATCTTTTGAAAATCCTATTCAATTTAAACAAGAAAAGTGTCACCCATATCTAGGTGACGGGCGACGAACGTGTTATTGCTTAAATAACTGTAAAACATCGCATAGCCAGGAGGGGTGCCCAGGCATGCGTAGCGAGAAAATCAAAAGGGTATTGGTGTAATATTATATGACGTTGAGTGCTTTAATTTTTCGAAAATCAAAGAGAGGTTATTGGTTTCGTGTACGGAAAGAAGCAATTGGATGTCTTTTTACTCAATTGAAAGATGAAATATTATTGTGGACAAAAATTGCTTTTGAAATTTTTTTGGATTTTGGCGCCCCGAAGGGTCAGCGCCCCCGGCAAATGCCGGGTTTGCCACCCGCACACTACGCCGCTGTCCACTACTATATCGTGTACTAAATTTTCTCATCATCTTTTGAATGAAAGTAACATGATCGGCTTCCGTAGCGTACTTTTTAATGTAGAGCCAGTTTGAGGCAACAGAGTCCGAAACAAAAAAAAAGTTCTATAGCTCTGTCATTGTTGAAATTCGAACATATGCGTAGAAGGATTTTTTTCATCAAATATGATCGTCTATCACCTCCTGAGAGAATCTGGATAAATTAATTTTTTTCGTGTGAGAAAGGTGTTTTTTGATATTAAGGGGATGAATCAAAAATCAAATTCCTCTTTTATATTCAAAAAACGAAAAATATATGCAAAAAACGAATAAATTTTTTTTTGACTCGATTGTATACAGGATTTGATTATATACAATGAAAAGAAATCAAAAACCGTATATAATCGAGTCCGCCATCTATTGACTATTGACACCATATTGATAGGCTCCTTATATTTGAAGAATTTCATAACTTTTGAGTCGCCCTGTACTTCAGTGGAGCTATCGCATGTAAAAATATAAATAAAAACAAAAATCGCTCTCTCGGTAGCCATTCGGCCGTAGTTTTGTGCGTTTCGAATTTAAAGAATTTCTAGTGGAATTTAGTTCATTTGATATTTTCGACAAATCAACAGTTTGGACGACTGTTCGTATATTCTAGGATTGGTACATAGATATTTGTTCATTTTCAGTGATTATTTCGCATAGAAATTACTTTGTTGTTTGGTGGAAAAGTGGTCAGTGGAGGAGTACTACTACAATGTTCTGTTTTCAAAAGTTATCACCTTCTGCTCTTAAAGTGGTCCCGGTTGTGGTTTTGACCCATGTAAAATATGCCACGCTAACGAAAACCAAGCCTCATTATGAAAAACGTTATGTGTTTCATACTACGTTTTTGTACGCATGAGATAATTTCAATTACAGCTCTAGGCGAATAATACTAGCTCCTTTCATACATGCTAAACGCTTTCCATTCTAGCATGATATGTGCGAATGACCATTTTTCCCACTACAGGTGACCACTTTTCCTCCTCATTAAAGAAATGTTCGACTTTTCAAGGTTTTTCCTAATAATAAATTGTTTCATTGTACTATTTTCAATCAATTTTCATAATAAAAACAACGCTTGCTGTATTGAACAACAATAAGTTGAGCTACAATATTCTTCGAAAAACGGAAATTGTAGTGGTATGTATGTGGACACAGGAAATGGGCATGTTCCTCAGGGTGACCACTTTCCGCCCACTTCCCCTAATTCTATTTTGTTCTCGTGAAAATAACACACGAGAGTTTTCATGACCATTCCATGCGAAAGCAAAACAGAAACTAAATGGTATGCCGAGTTAGCATCCGCTGATGTACAGTTTTGTGTTATTTCAATAGCATGTTTTCAAAGCAATTTTCAAGCTATTGAAACAAGTTTTCCGGTCAGTTATTAACAATCATGTGACTATAATTTTTTAAAGAAAACATGAAAAAAGTTGTTGTTGGAAAAACTCTTTCCTTGTAGAAGTGTACGTCTTCCGAGGTATGGGTGACTTGTTTGAAATTGTAAGAGCTATTCATATTATGTTTTTCAGAACTACCAGAATTAAAAAAAAGCATATTTTTGAAAAAAATTATTTGAATTTTCAAAATACGTTTCTATCAATGAAATATTGTTTTAATTTTTTTTTTGATATTTTTTAATGGAAACATAAATAATTTCCTACATTTCATTCACTAACCAACATTTGGAGGTCTTGTAGTTTTTGAGTTAAGATTTTTCGAAAAAAAAAAACATGAAAATAAAACTCATAACTTCCAAAAATGTTTCACTCAAAAACTATAAGACCCAAAAAACGTTGGTTACTGAATGAAATGTAGGATATTGTTTTAGTTTTGATTAGAAAAAAATCACACATTTTAAAACAAAAATTTCATTGAAAAAAAATAGTTTGAAAATTAAATTTTCTTAAAAATAAGTTTCTTTAAAATTCTGAAAAAATTGATATGAATAGTTCTTACAATTTCCAACAAGTCACCCATATATCGGAAGATGGGTACTTTTATAAGAAAAGAGTTTTTCCAACAACAACTTTTTCATGTTTTTTTTGAAAAATTACTTTCAATTTTTAACTCGTAAGGTTTCTATTTATAAAATATCGCAATTTACATGTTCTGAAAACTTTTTTCTATTCAGTAACATGTCAAGAACATGTCATACGCGAGAATTTACGAACAAAAACTTCATGAGTAAAAACATACTTTTTTCAGGATTCTCCATACAAAAATCCCATGTCCACATGGCTAATAATGCTTCAGCAGTTGTTCAGCAATTACGTGATAATATTGCACCTGATTATAAAATGAAGTTAGGAAGTCTTTTCTAAGAGTAAAAAAGGAGCGCATGAAGGAGAACAATATCTATCTCGGTCTGGGCTGTGTATGTGGCAAGGTATGCGGAAGCTTATTTGTCTTTTGTTTCGGTCGCTCGTATTAATCTTATATTGCTGTACCATGTACAGGGATTTCCAACTTTAATTTCCTAAAGTAAATTGAAATAAAACACACTTAGAATTCGAATTTCGATGAAACTTTTATTACAAATTAAAGTTTGGTTTATGCCATTATGTGTGAAATACAAAATCATTCAAATGTCCACCTAGGGCTTCTCGCACACCTTGATCCGGAACAGGTAATTTTCGATTACTTTTCGGCACATATGGGGCGGTATCTCGGTCATAACTTCACGAATGTTGTCTTTCAAATGTTCAAGAGTTAGCGGAGAGTTGGCATAGACACGGTCTTTCGCATAACCCCACAAAAAAAAGTCTAGCGGGTTCAAATCGCATGATCTGGACGGCCAATTGGCGTCACCAAAACGCGAAATTATGAGTCCCTCAAATTTCGTTCGCAATATGGCCATGTTCGGTCGTGTTGTGTGGCACGTGGCGCCGTCCTGCTGAAACCACATGTCATCCGTATCCATATCTTCAATTTGTGGCAAAAAAAATCGGTTAACATGCGGCCATAGCGCTCACCATTCACAGTTACCGTCTCGCCGTCCTCATTTTCAAAGAAATACGGCCCGATGTCTCCACCAGACCATAATGCGCACCAAACAGTGACTTTTGGCGGATGCAATGGCCTCTCAACAATCACGTGTAGATTTTCTGAGCCCCATATACGGAAATTTTGGGTGTTCACATAGCCACTGAGCTCGAAATGTGCCTCATCGCTGGAGAAAATTTGATGCGAAAATTCAGCATTTTGCTGCTGTTGTTCGTTCACCCAATCGACGTATGCCCGACGCATTTCATGGTCACCAGGCTCTAATTTTTGTACCAGTTGGACTTTATATGGATGTAGGTGCAAGTCCAAATGCAAAATTCGCCACAATGATGTGTTTGACAAGCCCAATTGCTGAGCACGCCGTGGAATCGAAACATTCGGGTCATCCTCCACACTGGCAGCAACAGCAGCAATATTTTCGGCCGAACGCACATTACGATGTTTGTCCAGTTTGTTCGAATTTACGCACTACATTAGCGATTGTGTGCTCTGTAGGCCGTCCATGACGACCAAAATCCGTCCGTAATGCTCGAAAAACATTTGCCGGTTTTTCATCATTTTTATAGTATAAAGGGTGTGTCACATCAAATTGCATCACGGAAAAAACGCTATAGAAATTCGCCCAGTAGACCGATCCTTTTGAAAATTTTAGACAGTAAAATAAAAACTATTAAACAACTTTTGGCATTTTCTTTTTATTCATACTTCGAGCCCAAGCCCGTATGCTCGCACCTTCCTCTTTACCCCGTCCATAAGGTTCTGTACAACGTCAGGTTGTAGTTTTTTTTTGAACAGAAATCCATTTTCTCTTGAAGTCCGCCTCCGATTTCACAACTTTTGGGTTCTTCCGGAAGGCCTGCTTCATAATCGCCCAATATTTCTCTATTGGGCGAAGCTCCGGCACGTTGGGCGGGTTCATTTCCTTTGGCACGAAGGCCCGTTGGCTTCGTACCATTCCAACACGTCCTTTGAATAGTGGCACGAAGCGAGATCCGGCCAGAAGAATGGTCGGGCCCTCGAGCTGCTTCAATGGTGGCGCTTCTGTAGGCACTCCTTGAGGTAAACCTGCCCGTTTACCGTGCCGGTCATCTCGAAGGGGGCGCTCCGCTTTCCGCAAGAGCAGATCGCTTGCCACACCATGTACTTTTTGGCAAACTTGGATAGTTTCTGCTTGCGAATCTCCTCCGGAACGCTGAATTTGTCCTCTGCGGAGAAGAACAACAGGCTCGGCAGCTGACGAAAGTCCGCTTTGACGTAGGTTTCGTCGTCCATTACCAGGCAATGCGGCTTCGTCAGCATTTCGGTGTACAGCTTCCGGGCTCGCGTCTTCCCCACCATGTTTTGCCTTTCGTCGCGGTTAGGAGCCTTCTGAACTTTGTATGTACGCAGGCCCTCCCGCTGCTTGGTCCGCTGGACGAATGAACTTGATAAATTCAGCTTATTGGCGACATCCCGGACCGAACTTCTCGGATCACGTCTAAACTGCTTAACTACGCGCTTGTGATCTTTTTCACTGACGGAACATCCATTTTTGCCGTTCTTCACCTTCCGGTCGGTGGTTAGGTTCTCGAAGTATCGTTTTAGTACTCTGCTGACCGTGGATTGGACGATTCCCAGCATCTTACCGATGTCCCGATGTGACAACTCCGGATTCTCGAAATGAGTGCACAGGATTAATTCACGACGCTCTTTTTCGTTCGACGACATTTTTCCAAATTTACGAAGAATTGACAGTGAAGCATGGCCAACGTGATCTATACACTCTTATCTGATTATAAGCGAAAGCTGAAGATATAATTCCTAAAAATTAAATTTCTGCAGCGTTTTTTCCGTGATGCAATTTGATGTGACACACCCTTTAATTTAACAAAATTAACACGTTGTGCGATGCTAAAACGATCCATATTGTAAAATGGCAGACATTCAACTAACGATATGACGCTTTGGTTGACAGCTATGTCAAACGGTTGTCAGCGCAGGGCTGTATACTTTCGGAAGCCCGAAATGGAAAACCCTGTATATTATACAAATGCTTACCAGTATTTGTGAGTCATGACATTTTATGTTATGTTATGTCTCTTTTAATGTCATAAATCGGGATGACAAAACATTAGCTAAAAATCAATTTTGGGTGTAGGAATGCCTGATTCTACAAATTAAATTAACACGTCATAGGAGCTTAGTGGAAGCATGTCGAAAATCGAGATCGTAAAGTATTATCAGAAGTTTATCGCTTCGACCTTTTTCCGGTATCTAGACCGCATAAACTCACAGAATGTAAATCACTTACTTGTAAATAAGCTAACAATTTTTATATTTTTTCCGGAATTTTAAGATTATGACGAAGAAAGCTACACATCCCCAAGTTGGTCCCGAATTGATTAGTATTTATTTCAGAGCCCTTCGGAATTTTGTGAGTTGTATGAATGACAATGAACATTGACGTAATTTATGTGGCCACATTTCGTAGTGAAACATTTTCTCTTCTTTCGTCGAATACTTATGTAAATCGAAGGAAAATCATTTGTGAAGGATTTCCATATTTGTTTCTCTTTGCCGAGTAAAGAAAGGACGACTATAACTCGGGACTATTTGGTTTTTCCCATGAGTCTTTCTTGCTATGGGTGGGTAGAATCTAATCAAAGCACAACATCCGGATGCTTTGCGGAAGCCACCGCAAAGCATCCGGATGAAATTTTTAAAACCACAAAATGTAGCACACCCCAGCGCACGCAAAAATTCCACCACTTTTCATATCTAACCCCTAACCAAATTCAATTTACTTCACAATGACTTTTGGAACTTTAACGAGCGAGTGCTTTTAGCACCAACTTACTTCGAGAGCGATACAAGTGTTGTCCTGGTGATATATGCAAGATTACATGCCGCTCTCTCTGTCTCTGCCTTACGTGCGGAGGCGGCTCCGGCACGGGATTCTAATGTAAAATTAATGTGCACATTTTCATCAACACACCGCCCTTTTCCCACAGCCACAGCTTGTTTTGTATGTCTCGGGGCAACCCAAGCGATCCACCATCACCATCACCACCACCCAGTCGGGTTGGCGGTTTCTGTTAGTAAAACAACAACTCCGCCGTGGGGCGCCTGTTGATCTCCTGCAAATTAGCGGAGTTGTTATGGCCCTTGCGACACCTTCAGTGTTGCCGAGAACTCGAGTAAGGAATTCAACCATAACATAAAGCACAACATTGGCCCGGCTGGCAACATTCCTGCTTTCTTGCCTTGCTGTTTGCAGCCGAGATCAGAACACAATGCCGTGAAAATAAAACCCGAAACAACGAGAGCTGAAAGCGTTCCACATTTGACCTTTTTGGTACAGCCATCCTGGCCCCTCCGACGGATCCATTAGCACCCCACCACCTTCCGGATGAGCTGTTTTCAGCCTACAATTAAAAACTTCCATTACAGCAGCTTCTGAATGCGACGTTGAGGCATGCTGTATACATCTTCCGATTCGTTTTGCTTCCTTCCTTCCGTCGCTTTCGGTTTCGTTTTTGCGTATCCCACGACCGGGTAAATCCCCGGGTGTATAGCTCCGCTCACCCTCGCTCTCCGAACCTCGCGACTGGGGTCGAAAAGGACGCTCGAGGCTCCCTTGGAAACAAGAGACACACATGCCAACCCCCGCAAAGCTGCTCCGGAGTATGCTCCATTCCCAGCCGCCGGGTTATTCCTCCTTTGTGGTGTCAATCTGGGCCGTTAATTATATAATCGAGAGGGAAATTGTTTGGTCTGGTTGGCCCAACCGTGCGAATAACCGTATGGCCGTTATTTAGTAATTAGGCAATGTTGTTCTCAAGAGCACTAGATCAGAGAAATGAAGAGTGAGTTGTAGGAGGTTCCAACTTAAAGCTTAATCCTTAAAGCCTGCTGCAAAACTCTGTGCATGGTTGAGCTCATATCGATTCAATGCTGAACCGAGTGGTAATCGGGGGGTTCCTCGAGTCTGTTGAGTTGATCTTCTCAGCTGGTGATTTCAACGTGACGAGAACTGGTTTTGCTGTATGTGATGGAGCATAATGAAAAATGATCTAGTAGGGCAGCGAACGGTTCAGGTCGAACAATTGTTGTTAAAAGGATTGAAAACTCTTCCTGTGTAAAGATGAACTTCAATTGTTTCGAAGTTAACCTAAGAAGCAGAAAAACTGTTGACTCGATGTAAATTTTCGTCTGCAGAAAAAAAGGTTCTCATTTTTATCGAGTAATTTTTTGGGGTATTTTTCATTACGTGAATGTTCTACCATCTCTTCTCTTCCAGTTTATCGAATCAGCGGTGAAGTTTTCTCATTTTTACTCCAGAAATATTGACGAAAATAAAACACTAATCAAGTCGGGTAAGACGGACACTCCTCCGACAAAAGAGGAACATTTTGTTTTAAAAACAATTTGATTATCTCCTTTGATTATCTCCAGATGCCCACTAGCTACGTTTGAAATGCAACCACATATCATGGACGAATCAGCAGAGCGATTTTTAACACGTAATTCGAATTGATCATTCCGAATGCCGGAAGCTATTTTAGACATGAAAAAATGAGAAAAATTACAAGCCCTTCTAGGTGATTTTAGTCTAGCCTGTTTGTTAGATCATTTTTGAAGCGGATTTTGAGACCTCCAGAACTTATCGAGCACATAAACTTGAATTTTCAGTTAGTGTCCATCTTTCCCACCACAGGTGTCCATATTTTTTCAAAGATGCCGGACATATTGTTGATCTAGACTATCAATTTCTGGTGAAATAGCTATATTTTTTTGTGTAATTCACGGTTCACTCTACGAAAAATGTAACGTATATTGAGAGTTTTCAAATGCATATTACGCAGAATCGTTCTTACGATATATGTTAGATGGCTAATTTATCCAGCAAACTTTGGAGACCTCAACTGTGGAAATTATAAAACATGTGGGCAATTTAACAAATAAAACAGGTATGTTTTGCGAGTGGATGCGAAGGTAAGTCATGTATTTTGCATTCTTTCTTTGAACTTCGTTCCCATGAATGTTCCCATACAACACAAAATTGTGTGCAATAATTCGTTCTATCAAACAAATTAGCAAGACCTTTTTCGAATGTAAAGTTGAAGTAATCTGATGCAAGATTTCATGCAGCACTCAAGTTTCATCCATGATATTATCATAGCAACGAGGAAAGTGTCACCCATGCAGTGATCGTTCGTTAATTGGGCCGTAAAATCAATACAATTATTGAATTTTACTCGCTAACTGGACTGCAAAACCGCAAAAGCAACACTTCAAATTGAAGATGACATCTATTATTGCTACATAACTGCTTTACAGCCCAGTTAGCGTACGCTCTGTTAAAAATAAGTCCAGTTAGCGAATGACTTCTGTATATGACGGGGTGACGAACATCTTCAGCGAGTGTCTTCCGGGCTGAGGCCACATGAGCAATGGTGCAGAGAAAAATGATACCAATACTATGAGGATGGCTGCGATTATCATGCGAGGACATATTGAGATCGGCATTACATCGCATCACGAAAATGAAACGAAATGAAATATTAATAATCTTCATGACTCACATTTATTTATTTATTTGGTAAATCAACAGACACTTTCTGTCCTAATGATATTAATGAACATTTCTTATCATAACAATGAAATTTCACCGAACCGCAATTCGTGAAATATGGTAGTCGAAACCCGAAGCTACTTTGTTGAACAGCCGCTGCAGGCCTTGAACGGCCGAGTTGCATCCATAGCTAGTACGACGGAAAGGTACTCGAAGGAAGACGTAGTTTCGTAGAGTTCGAGATTGAATGTTAAAATTGATGTTTTCGAGGATCACTGGGCATTCAGTCCTAGCCATCAAGACGTCATACATCAATAAGGCGCGGTTTAGATCTCTCCGTACATGTAGCGTTTCTAGACTTATTAGTTGGCATCGGCTCTCGTAACTTGGAAGCTGATGAGGGTTGTTCCACGGTAGATGCCGTAAAGCGAACCGAATAAACCGTTCCTGCACGGCTTCAATCCTGTTGACTCCATTCAGGTAGAATGGATTCCAAATCGATGAGCAATATTCCAGCGTAGAGCGAACTATAGCACTGAATAGAGATTTCAAGCAATAAACATCGGTGAAATCTCTCGCAATACGCATAATGAACCCAAGGCTGCGGGAGGCTTTACCTACGACGTAGTTGACATGTGCTTTGAAGTTGAGTTTGGTGTCCAAATAAACACCCAGATCCTTCACACATTCGACTTTGTCTAGTGGAACACCATCTAGATGATAGTCGAAATGAATTGGATCTTTTCTTCTTGAGAAAGTGATCGTTGAACATTTATTCGGATTCAGTGTCATACGATTGTTCACACACCATATCTGGAAAATTTCCAATTGCCGTTGGAGAGATAATGCGTCAACCTCAGACTTCACGTGGCAAAACAGCTTCAAATCGTCTGCGAAGGAAAGCCGAGGGCCCTCCAAGACTAGATTTACATCATTGAAGTAGATCAAAAAAATCAAGGGACCGAGATGACTTCCCTGAGGTATTCCTGATGTAGCCGAAAATTCAACAGAGAGGCCATCGCCAATTTTCACCGTGAGAGAGCGTCCGGTCAAAGAGAGATTTCAACCAATGCAGGAGATTTCCGCTGAAACCAAGCTTGTCTAACTTTTGCACTGCAATATCGTGGTTGATTTTGTCGAAGGCGGCTGACAGGTCGGTGTAGATAACATCCGTTTGGTTCACACCATTGGACATTCCATCGAATATGTACGTTGTGAAAGAGAGAAGATTCGTTGTGGTAGAACGCTTCGGAATGAATCCATGTTGATCGATGGAAATGTATTGCTTGCAATGGGAAAATATCGGTCCCATAACTACGAGTTCAAAAAGTTTAGAAACCGCGCTCAGGGCAGAGATTCCTCGATAGTTATCAACGTTCATTTTGTCCCCTTTTTTGTGGATCGGAAAAATGTATGCTCTCTTCCAAAGCGACGGAAAGATACCCGTTGACAAGGACAAGCTGAACAAAATCCGCATTGGAGACATCAATTCAACAGCACATTTTTTTAAAATCAATGATGGGATTCCATCCGGTCCAACAGATTTCGAGGATTTCAATTTGTTGAACGCTGATTGTAGCATTGAATCGTCGACATCGATGCGGAAAAAAGAGTTGTTCTGAAGTGGAACGCTTCTTGTGGTTTGAACAGCACCGTCCACGTCGTCCTTGTCCAAAATTGCGTTCCAGTCAATATTTAAGAGCACATTAATTATGCTACTGATGTCAGCATTTTTAAAATCGTAGTAGACGGCGATAGGAACGGCGCTGAAACTATTCGCAGAGACTTCCAGTGCTAAACATAGTGGAGGGTGATGAGGTACTAATTTCACAAGAGGCGCTGGTGCTACCGATAGTGTTGGAGCTTCGTCAGTTTTACTCGCAAAGCAAAGGTCGAGCATGCGGCCGTTCTCATTACTAACGGAATTGATTTGCTGAAGCAAGTTGGAGCTGTAGCCGTCTAATAAAGCGTTCGTACCCGCATGAAATGTCGATTTGGCCGGATCAGCGAACAGAAATCTTCCAGACCCTATTCGCCACTTCAGATCTGGGAGGTTAAAGTCACCAAAGATGATAATTTCATCTGCTGGAAGCGCACGTGCAGCTATTGTTGACAGCGATTGTAGATGAATGTCGATCAATGCGGTATCTCGAATGCGATCGGGAGGAAAATACACAACGCAAATATACAAAACTCTCGCTGCTAGTTTTATCGAAACCCAAACTTGTTCGACATACGACCATGCGTTTTCAGCAATCAGCTGGGCTTTCAAACGTCAATGGACAGCTATCAGAACGCCACCTCCAGATGACTTAATACTGTTGAACTGATCTCGGTCCGTTCGGAAGACTTCGTAGTTTTGCCCACAAACTTGATTGGACAGAGTGCGGTCATCAAGCCAAGTTTCCGTCAAAGCGATGATGTCGTAGTAATCATCAGAACAAGCGAGCAAATAATCGTTGATGCAGGTGTTAATACCACCAACATTCTGGTAATAAACACACATTTTTCTACACCGACGTACGCTAGAAGGCGAGGATTCATCAGCAGCATCGAGATCGGTAACTTTTTGGTACTTGCCTTGAGCAGGTGGGTGGGAAACCCATGGCCGCACATCGACAGCAGGACCGGAACGACTCCGACGACAGGATAGATCAAAAAGCACGACTGTGTCTAGTGGACTAGGGGTTCCCATGGAGCTATCATCAGTGCATTCCGGTTCACTTAACAATCCAGCTGAGTATGATAGAAGAACTGTACTATCCTTATAATGTACGGGATCGCTGGAAACGGGACGGAATTCAGGAAGCGAAGAAGCGATATAACATTCGTACTTGCCTGAATCAGCACATTGAAAGACCCCCTCACCAACTCCGAACACAGGAACGGAACGGCTGCGGTGGTTGCTAAAATCGGCACAAGTGAAAAAGTAGGGATGCTCGACTGTGTCAGGTGGTTTGGGGGCTTCCATAAAGACGTTAGATGTGCGTTCCGTTACTAGATGAAATTGTGGACAGGACGAACGGCTCGAAGCATGACTCATTGCGTTGAAGCTGTTACTGGGGTTCCTTCGCCAATCCGCGGATGTTTCGCTGGTACCCAAAAATCCTTGTTGGTTTCCTGCGACTCGAATTCCCTGAAGTATATTCCTTTAGGCCAGATTGATGGATCCAAAGCCGTTTCCTTCAGCTGTAAATCTACTCCGATTTTGAATGAAATAAATGCATATTGATTCAGATCAGCATCTTTTCGCACGAGTTTTCGAACATCCACGGATTGTTCGGTTTGTAGACAGGATTTCACTAGCTCAGAGACATCATCCTCGGTGACATGGCGGGCAATCCTGGACAGGTAAATCCAGAATTTCTCCGGTGGTTTTGGCACAGTCTCAACGGCCCGTGTCTGTTTCTCTACGGATTTGGTACCACTAACAAGTTTAGTACTCGGGTGGGCTCTTGGTGTTTCCCGCTCCGATTTGTCACGAGTTCGCTTAATCCTCGGCCATACGGGTTTCTCACGATTTGGTTCAAAATCATTAGAGTGCAGTTTTTCAGTGAGTGATTTCGTCAACTGTTTAGTTTCATGTAAATCCTCCTTCAATTCCGAGAGCGAACTATGAATAACCTGGGAAACAGCTGATACAATATCGTTTACCGTAGTCATTGGTTTATTCCTCACTAATTTGAGCAAGTCGTTACATTTGTCGCAGAACCATAATAAATTGCAGTGTTCGTTCACGAAATCCATACTCGGTCGTTTCAGACTAACGCATTTGAGATGCGCCGCTTGATTGCAAAAACCACTACATTGCATGCACTCAAGCGATTTGATCGGCTTAGAGCACTGGTAGCAGTTTGTATCCATTGCGAAAGCTTGCCGCTAGATGAATAAAGTGCGCAAGAAAATCTTCTGACGAATATAATCCACAAACAGATGGCGCTGTTGACAATGAAGATGAAGGTGACGTCAGACTGATGGAAGAACAAACAATATCACTCGTATCGGAGGTGCAATTTTCAGACACAAATTATCACAAAACTTGATATTGTCACTACACACAGATAGTTGATAACGATAAAAGGGTCGATAGCACGGTTTATAATCACACTTGTATCAATAAAAACATTAATGTTCACCATAAAAACGATTGAATAAAAACAACAAACAATAACACAGGTCAAAACATTGCAAACAATATACAATGACATCCATAATTTTCAATAAATCAATTTCTTCTATGATAGATTCAGCATTAGAACCAATACGACTTGATTGTTATAGTCTGCAAACCAACATTATTTCACTGAAAAAGCTACTGCTCCCGATGCCTTAGAATAAGACTAGTAATAAGAATAAGGCAATGGAAAGAAATTACAATACCATAGCTATCGATTAAAAATGAAACAACTTCATGATTTCATGTGTATTTTATCTCAAAACATCATGAATCGTAAGTATTTTCAACTTGGTTTTTGTTTCTTTCCTATGAACTTCATATTCAATGTAATCAATGACGATATTTTATGTATACCGATCCACATATACTTCATCTACCATTCCACTCTGTTGTGTGTCACACTGATATTAATGATTAATTTTCAGTTAGACAGTTGAACTTCCTGCCAGAAGTTATTTTTCTTTTTTTGTTCGTTACAAATCGTTTGACGGTTATGAGTACTTAAACAAACGGCCCTTTCCAGGGCTTCTATTTGGAGTTTAAAAAGAGTTAAACTAACAGATTTCTGAACAATGAAACGAATTACATTTAAAAAAAAAACAACTATTTTGAACAATCACAGTCCTACGTCAAACTTCCGTCTGTGCTCATAGGCTCATCCCTTTTACTTTTTTGTTAGAGATGTCTAGAATAATTTCCAATCGATTGATGAATACAATAAATAAAACAATGAAGAAAATAAAAAAAATTTATGCTTTTCGAGATAAACAATTGAACAATTGTTAAATGTCAAGTTCTAGCTAAACGTGTTAGATCCTACGTTGATTGGTCCAATTAGTGCCCCCCAAATTGTACCGACCAAAAGGAGCGACTAAAGTAGCAGCCAAATGCAATTCGAATACATAATCACTACATGCTTATGAATCTATCCAAAGAAAATAAGTAAAATAAGAAAATAAAGTCACCATGTAGATATTGGCATCACTCTAGTCAGTCTCAGTCTCGCACCAGATAGCGAGCAGACGATAGTCATTCCCATTGCATACCACATAAAGCTTGTTCGCAACAAAATATGGGCATATCAATTTTGGAATGAGATAAATTTCTAGAGGTTTAATCTATGAAATAATTTTATTTGATTTATGTGTGTATCGTTAATAATTATCAAAAAAATTACAATTACTTATTTGGTCTGCTTGAAAAATTGGCGATTTTTGGAATTCAACCCTCCCATGAGGGTAAGTGCAAACATGTTGGCAACCAATTAAGCAACGTTTGTCCAAGATGTTCGAGATTTTCTATATTTGTTATTTGTTATTTGTGCTGGGACAACACAGCACTTGGTTTTCTTATTGGTCCTGAAATGCACTGCAACGCCATTCCGTTTCATGGCAGTAAAAAAGACATACCTGAAGCTGTCAAAAGTCTTCGGAGACATACGTTTCATCGCCCATTATAACGCATGGAAACTTCGTCAAATATTTGCGATAAAACTTACGAGCGCGTGTTTTGGCTGTCGTAATCGTTTATAATTTTGGTTGTGCACAGTTTTCACCTTGGAAGACTTCATGCCTTGTCGGCGCCTCAAAGTGTGCACGAATGTTGGCGACATTTTCATTTTACGAGCAATGGTACGTACAGAAAGATCCGGTTATATTTGTTTTCCTTCGCATCCTTGTGGTGGTTCCTCAGATCCTTTTTTTTTCCACTTCCGTCTTCCTAGCTGTCGAGAAGCGAGTATCGAACGATTTTAGAACACTGTGAACAGTGCTTGGAGGAAACCCAAGCTTTTTGGCAAGTGTTCTCAACGAGAGAACGAGACCACGAGAAGAGTGTTTCCGTTGCAACCGCAGACAATAACTTTTCGCTCCTGCTCTTCATTCGATGTCATTTTACACGGAGCGCTTGCAATATAAACAAATATTGTAATCTCAGAAAGAACAGACATACGTCCACCATTCCGTAAAATAATTCACTCATTGTTGGTGTAGTTCCGAAGCTGTGAGCGCTTAGGGGTGTCCAGATTTTGTCGCGAACAAAAGCGAACTGTTCAGCGCTTTAAGAAAAGTGAAACATCGCGTTGCAAGCCCCACCCTGTGTGAATCTCCTACTAGCCAGTATGTAAGTATGCAACCGTGAAGAAGTTAACACCATCAACCGAAAGGAAGAACCCGGAGAAAAACAAAGTGAATAAATCCAACATCCCCAACTTTTACTCCAACAACAAAAACACCAACAACAATAGCAGCTTTTACTTAGTCGCGGCAATACATACATGTAGTTTTTACAGACACGAACAACACGAGCCGAAGATTGTGTCGGCCAGTGATCATTCTACTCTGGATCCCTCGAGTCGAGGGAGACGCCTCACGCTAGATGTGGGTTACAGATTAGGGAGGCTTTGCTGATCAATGGTCAGCTGCATCCTAAATAATATACAATATCGCGCATCGGACACGCACAGAAAAACCAACAAAGGGAGTAAAAAGTGCCCCAAAAATAAATCACAAACTCTATGGCAAATATTGTATAGGATATTAAATAGGAAATTTTGGCGGTTTCTATGAACCCCTATGTGGCTTAACATAAGACCTTCGTTTATTTCACGCCATCTTCAAAAGCTTTGAGATGAAAATTTGGAAAAAATTGTGAATGTGCATCTCACTTAGGTGTATTAAGAAAAATTATCAAAAAAAAAAATTAATCAAAATTTGAAGTACTAAAAAAAATATTAAAAATTTTGAATTTTTTCTTTTTATTTCGAGATTCAGTACTACTCTGATTCATATTTAAATGTGTTCATACGGCTTTTCTAGATATGTGTGATTTTTTCAGTGTTGCGCGGTACAAAAAAATATTTTTTTTATATTTCTAAAGGGCTTGGCTGGGTAAGGGAGTAAAAAGGGCCCCCAAACCAAATCACCAGGAAAATATTGAATAGTGTACTAAATAAAACATGTTGGCAGTAGTACCATATATTTGAGTCCTTATATGGTAGAACATAGGATCTATGGTGAAAAATTCACCTTTTCGTTGTATTTGTTTACATGTGGCGTAATTTTTTCCTGATTTTTTAAGAGCATTGCGAGACACAAAAATAATTTTCTTCGTCGTTTGAATTATTATATTTATTTTTGTTCTGTGTTCTTCTCATTAATCCGAATGCTCTTTCCACAAGGACTTTATTTTTTCTCACAGAGTTTTATCGTACTGCTGATTCATATGAATTTGGTAAACCATCTGAATCCAATGTAAAGATAATCTCACATATTTTAAGATACGAGAAAAAAAATGTACAGCGCAATGCTCTAAATATACCGACAAAATTTAGACACATAAAAACAAAATTTAAATAAATATTAGAGCAGTACTGGGCCTCTAAATTCAAAATACATTAAAAATGCCCAAAGGCCAAAAAAGTATTTTTTTTCGCGTAACCCCTAAAAATTCAAGGAAAAATTACGCTACATGTGGGAAGAACAACACATACGAACGCATTTAAATAAAAATTAGAGCAAAAGTGGATCTCAAAGTAATATTTTTTTTCAAAATTTCGAAATGCCTGAAAATATATACAATTTTTTGTACCGCGAAAAACACTCTAAAAATTCTGAAAAAAATTACAAATACCTAAAATAGACGTATAAAGAAATTTGAATACAAACTAGAATATAAAAAAATATTAACATTTAATTTGAAATAAAAATTAAATTAATTCAATTTTTTTTAGTATTTGATTTTTTGATGAAAACATTGTTTGAAAATCGCAAGATTTACATTCAAGATGTACAAGATGTACTTTCAGTATTTTTTTCATATTTTTGTCTCAAAGCTATCGAGAATGGCGTGAAAAAAACGAAATGGTGCATTTTTCACCCAAAATTCTATGTTGTACCATACAAGAACTCAAATATATGATACTACGGTCAAAATTTCATATTTAGTACCCAATACAATATTTTCCATACAATTGGTGATTTGGTTTGGGGGCACTTTTTACTCTCGTTCTCAGCCAGGCCCTTTGGAAATATAAAAAAAATATTTTTTGTATCGCTGAAAAAAATCACACATATCTAGGAAAGCCGTAGAAACACATTTAAATATGAATTAAAGTAGTACTGAATCTATAACTCTAAAAGAAAATTCAAAATTTCAATATTTTTGTTAGTACTTCAATTTTTGATGAACTTTTTTTTTGATATTTTTTCTTAATACACCTTAGTGAGATGCACATTTAGTATTTTTTTTTCAAATTTCTATCTCGAAGCTTTTGAGGATGGCGTGAAATAAACGAAAAAGTACGTTTTTCGCTATAGATCCTATGTTAAACCACATAGGGGCTCAACAAAACCGCCAAAATTATATTAATACAATATTTGCCATACAGCTAGTGAATTGGTTTGGGGCACTTTTTACTCCCTTACCCGGCCAGGCCCTTTGTTGTAGTTCTTACTTCGAGTCTACCGCGAGTATTCGCTTATGTATTACAGGACAACTTCGATATAACGTACATTCTACTCTCAAAATTGCACGTTGTATCAAATTGTACGTTATATCAAACCATAATCAATAAATCAGAAACATATTACTCATATTACTCTATTATGATGCTGTTTGGGTAGAGTTTACTAATGATGACAAAGTCCAACCAGAAGTTGAAGCCAGCCTTTCTCATGATGCTTCATACTGTTGACTGAGCGTAAATAGATAAAATGACCGCTTACTTGTTAAAACAACTTTTTCCCTGCAACAGTGCCCTCTTTCCGATGTATGGGAGTCTTGTTGGTAGTTATACAAAGAAATGAATACGAGAAAAATTAATTTCAATTTTTAAAATGATTTTTCTTCAGCGTAATTTTTATATTTTTTCATATTTTTTTTTAAAGATTAAATTATTAACTATATTTCATTCTATGACTGAAATTTTGTAGGTCTTTAAGTTTTAAAGTTAAAACGATAAGAACTACATCATTTTAGTCAGAAAATGAAATATAAGGTAATCTCGAGTTATTTTTAGCTTTAAAAAAATAACTTAAAAACTTTCATTATAAAATAGCAAACTCATTTTCAAAAAAAAACCTTAAACATAATTAATTTGAAAATTAAAATTTGTTTTTCTCAAAAACATTAATATATCAATATTCCATTCAACTAGTCTCCTATATATTGGACGAAGTTGCACCGTTGCTTTTGGTAATTTTTATGCGAATTTTTAAAAAATCGTTCTTCAGAAAAATCAATTGTTACAATCTTTAAAATATTTTTTTCAGTGTAATTTTATTTATGTGTTTTTACATGAAAATTTCAACAATTTCGTACATTTTTTCCTTTGACCAAAATATCCTAGGTATTATAGTTTTCGAGTTAAGAAAAAGTAAAACACAAGGAAAAGACATTGGCCCTTTCCAAAAAGTAGTCTAATTCTTTTTTGAGATTTTACGTATGCAAAGTTGCTAAAATGATCGATGTCTTCACTCCCACAACGTTTCACTGCAATCTGAGACGGTCCGGATTCGTCCATTGAAAATATGTACGTTATATCAAATGACTTTATATCGAGGGTACGTTATATCGAAGTTTCCCTGTATTAGCATAGTTTATAAGTTCAAATGTTACAATATTGAATTCTCAAAACCAAACGCCACAAGAACCTAATTTTTTTTCCAAAACAGTTTCCGCTGCAGGCTTCCAAAAAGAACGTTTCCACCGGTAAACCGCGAGCCTTCGGTCTTGTGCTATCGATCCAACACATACAGTGATGCAATTCCGTTCGGTTGATGAACCGCGCCGATTTTCATTGTGGTGGAACAAAATCCAGCTAGCAACCGGACCAAAGCGGCGGCGTGTCGACGAGGAATCGCTTCGGAGGAAGAGTTATGAATGAGAGATTTAATGCCGCATTGCGATTCTGATCTGCTTTGAATTTTTGTTCTCTAATTCGAGTTGGTGCTTGGATGAAAGCATACTTCTTGTCGATTTTTACAGCGTTAGAAAACTTGCCAGAATGGGTGGATAGACACAACAACGTAATTTTTCAACATGGCAACGTCAGAACTCATGTTGCTTTTGTTGTTGAAGGCTACTTGGAAGGACAGATCTGGAAAATATAATATTATCCCACCCGCTGTATTCACCCTACATAGCTCCTCCAGATGCTCCCGTGGCCGAGCGGTTAGCGTCACAAATTATCATGCCAGGAGTTCGGGTTCGATTCCTGTTCTTGTCGAGGGAATTTTTCGTGATTTCAAATATCTATACCGAGGGTTATGCTTGATCAGCATCTCTATTTAGTCACCCCGTACTTTCCGAACAATCCAATACTCTGGAATTGACATCACAAAATGGATGTTATGCATGGGTTAGAACTTGTGAGATCGTTTTTTCGTACTGTTATATTATTTGTAGAAGAAATTTGTAATTGACAACATTCCTCTTCATTCGCTATCCAACTCTTGACGAGTAAAGTTCAGTGTCGGTATTGTGCGTTGCCACTTTTGCTATTGTGCTATTGGTACGAGTGAATCGTGTACGAGTGAAGGTCATTGCTGTCCGCTTTCGACCTGACCTTTTATGAAGTGGAACGAAGGAACAAAGGAAGCAGCGCTCTTGCAGCGAGCCGGATTGCGGCTGTTGAACTGATTCGGCATAACGGGATCGCCATCGCGTGACTGTCGCAAACGGGATTCATCATCACGTGACTGCGTAAGCTATTCTTGCGCTATTGTGTTGTCTCCGTAGCGCGTAGCCTCTGTCTCTCCCTGATTAGGGCAGTAGAGCGCATTATTGGAACAACTTATATATTAAGGTACAAATATTTATTATTAATATTATTATTCAATTCATTTGTTCATTGTTTAATATTATTATCATAATTTTTTTTTTGCTGTTTTTTTAAGATTATTGTTAAAATCAATAATAATTTAGAAATAAGACAGAAATTTTTGTAAAATGGAGAATAGTGGAGGATCTCCAGAGATGGAGATCTCCGATAATGAATCTCATACAAGATCTGGGAAAAAACATAAACGAGTCCCTCATAAGGAAGATAATTCTTCTGGGGACGAATCCGCTCATCCTACCAAGCCCCCCCTCTAAGAAAATTGCAAGCCTCCCTTCTCAACCCACTGTTACTTCCACTCCCCCTCTCCCATCATCGATTTCGCTTCCCCCTTCTGATGCTTCCGATCCAACCCAATCCTCGTCCTCGTTCTCATCCTCATCCTCGTCCTCGTCTTCCCCCTCTGTTGTCTCCGATCCACGTGTCAGAGTTTATCCTGAAGATGCACTTGGAACTGGCCCTTGGGTTGTTTTCCTCCGGCCAAAACCGAAAGGAAAAAACCTTAACGTGATTCAGATCATGAAAGATCTGGCCAGATACACTTCTGTATCTGAAATTCGCAGGGTTAGACCGAACAAATTGCGAGTTGTCGTGAATGAACGGAAACACGCAAACGAGATTGTTGCTGATCAACATTTCACTCTCGAATATCGAACATTTATACCCTCCCATAACGTAGAAATTGAGGGGGTGATAACTGAAACGGGTCTGACGAGCGAACAAATAAAAGCAGAAGGAAAAGGCAAGTTCAAGAAGCTCCCCTCAATGGAAGTGAAAATCTTGGACTGTCGCCAACTCGGGAAACTTTCCCATGATGGGGACCAAACTAAATTTACGCCGTCCGACTCGTTTCGAGTCACCTTTGCTGGTGCCGCCCTCCCTGACTACGTTATGGTGGACAAATTGAGACTACCTGTGCGACTCTTCGTGCCAAAGCCCATGACTTGCAACAAATGCAAGTCAGTTGGTTACACTTCGGATTATTGTGCCACTTGCGGAGAGCAACATGGGGGGAAATCCTGCAGTGCGACTGAGCATAAATGTCCATATTGCGGGGGATCCCCACACGAGCTCTCAGTTTGTGAAAATTACAAGAGTCGCTGGGAGAAACAGAAGCGCTCTTTAAAGGAACGCTCGAAGCGCACATTTGCGGAAATTTTGAAGGGCGCTTCGCCATTGACCCAACAACAAGAACAACCAATCTCAACACACAATACCTTTTCCACGTTGCCAGTTGATGAAATGGAAGTGGACGCAGCTAGCGGGGGCACACCGTTTATTTTCAAAGGGAATCCCCGGCGCAAAAATGTGACCACTCCTAAAGTTCAAGAACAAGTCCCCACGGTTATATCCTCTGTTAGCTTGCCTAAAAAATCGAGTGCAGCGGACAAACAAAACCAGGTTCCTCCTGGCTTCCGTGGGAATATTTCATCTTCGAACGACCCAGCACTCGAGGGGACATCAAAAACCCCAACTGTCCCTGTTTCGCCGTCAAGCTCAACTTCCCAATCGGGATTTATAAAGTTGTCTGACCTTTTGGATCAAATCTTCACGTGTTTTAATGTTTCCGACTCCATCAGAACCCTTGTCATCTCAATGCTTCCAGTATTAAAGACAATTTTGCAACAATTGATGCAAACATGGCCCTTCCTTGCAATGATCATCTCTCTTGATGTCTAATTTAAATAGAGAGGTCGGAGATATCTCTGTTTTACAGTGGAATTGTCGTAGTCTTATCCCTAAATTGGATACATTCAAAATTTTAATTCATAACTACAATTGTGATGTTTTTGCTCTGTCCGAAACTTGGCTTTCTTCGCGAGATGATATCTCTTTCCACGATTTTAATATTATACGCTTGGACCGTGATGACAGATACGGAGGGGTGCTATTGGGGATCAATAAGTGTCACTCATTTTTTCGAATTGACCTTCCTCCTATTGGAGGGATCGAAGCTGTTGCTTGTCATGCAAACATCAGAGGCAAAGATCTCTGTATTGTCAGCTTGTATTGGCCTCCGAGAGCTGCGGTTAGCCGCAAACAACTTGATGACATGTGCTCACTCCTTCCTGAGCCACGATTGATCTTGGGAGACTTCAACTCTCACGGAACTGCCTGGGGGGAACAGTACGACGACAATCGTTCATTGTTGATATATGACCTTTGTAACAGCTTCAATATGACCGTTTTGAACACTGGGGAAACAACACGTGTACCTAAACCTCCTGCTAACCCAAGTGCACTTGACCTCTCGCTTTGCTCGAATTCACTATCGTTAGATTGCAAGTGGAATGTAATCCAGGACCCCAACGGCAGTGACCACTTGCCAATCAAAATTTCCATCACCATTGGTTCGAATTCTTCTGAATCTATAAACATGGCATATGACCTCACAAGACACATTGACTGGAAACAATATGCGGACGCAATTGCTCTAGCCATCAATTCCAGAGATGGTTTACCTCCATTGGAGGAGTATAACTTCCTTTCTCGTTTGATCTATGACAGCGCGGTTCGCGCTCAAACGAAACCCACCCCAGGTTCCACCATTTCCCGAAGGCCTCCCAATCTATGGTGGGATAGCCAATGTTCCAAGCTTTATGTAGAAAAATCGAATGCATTTAAAGCTTTTCGGAAACGTGGAACCCCTGAAAATTTTCAAACGTATTTAGCCCTTGAAGATCAATTTGAAAACTTAATCAAAGGGAAAAAACGTGCTTATAGGCGAAATTTCGTGGGAGGTTTGTCACGAGAAACGTCAATGAAAAAATTATGGAAAGTGGCTCGAAACATGAGAAATCGCTCTTCAACGAATGAAAGCGAAGAATATTCACATCGATGGATTTTTAATTTTGCACGGAAGGTTTGTCCTGATTCCGCTCCTGTGCAAAAAATTGTTCGAGATATACCACAAGATAGGTGCGATCTTGATTCCGAGTTTTCGATGGTAGAATTCTCTCTTGCTCTGCTCTCATGTAACAATTCTGCTCCGGGATCGGATCGAATTAAGTTCAACTTGCTGAAAAACCTCCCTGATGTGGCGAAACATCGCTTGTTGAATTTATTCAATCGGTTTCTGGAGAATAATATTGTTCCAGATGATTGGAGACAAGTACGAGTTATAGCTATTCAAAAATCCGGAAAACCCGCGTCCGACTTCAATTCGTACCGCCCAATAGCAATGCTGTCTTGTATACGGAAATTGTTGGAGAAAATGATCTTGTTTCGCCTTGATCGATGGGTTGAAACGAATGGCCTGCTCTCAGATACACAATATGGATTCCGCAGGGGCAAGGGAACGAATGATTGTCTTGCGTTGCTTTCTTCAGAAATTCAAATGGCTTACGCCGAAAAAAAAACAAATGGCTTCAGTATTCTTGAACATAAAGGGGGCCTTCGATTCTGTTTCAATAGAGGTTTTGTCGGACAAATTACACTCTCGGGGTCTGCCACCTCTATTTAATAATATGTTATATAACTTGCTTTGTGAGAAACATTTGAACTTTTCTCACGGAGATTCGGCAGTAAGTCGGGTCTCTTACATGGGCCTCCCCCAGGGCTCATGTTTAAGCCCCCTTTTGTACAACTTCTATGTAAGCGACATCGACAATTGCCTTACACAAAATTACAACCTAAGACAACTTGCAGATGATGGAGTGGTGTCTGTCGTAGGATCAAACGAATCCGACCTGCAAGGACCCTTACAAGATACTTTGAACAATTTTTCAACCTGGGCCATTGGGCTAGGGATCGAATTCTCCACGGAGAAAACAGAGATGGTGGTGTTTTCTAGGAAGCATAGACTAGCAAAACCAAAGCTTAAACTTTCGGGTAAACCGATCACTCATGCTATGTCATTCAAGTATCTTGGGGTCTGGTTCGACTCCAAATGTACTTGGGGGCCCATATTAGGTATCTAAGTAAAAAATGCCAACAAAGAATAAACTTTCTCCGTACAATTACCGGCACCTGGTGGGGAGCCCACCCAGACGATCTTATAATGTTGTATCGAACAACTATTCTCTCAGTGATGAAGTATGGCAGTTTCTGTTCTCAATCAGCTGCCAAAACACACCTCATTAAACTCGAGCGAATTCAGTATCTTTGTCTCCGTATCGCGTTGGGATGTATGCCCTCAACGCATACCATGAGTCTCGAGGTTTTGGCAGGCCTACTCCCACTAAAAGATCGCTTCAATTTATTATCTCTTCGGTTCTTCATCCGGTGTAAGATCATGAACCCATTGGTGATCGGAAATTTTGAGCAGCTGATCGAGCTAAATTTTCACTCCGGATTCATGAGTTCATATCATGAATTCATCTCCATGCAGGTTGATCCTTCTTCGTATATTCCCAACCGTGTTTGTTTCCCTGACTACATCAATTCCTCTGTGCATTTTGATCTGTCCATGAAGCAAGATATCCATGGATATTCAGATTACCAACGATCGAGGATCGCCCCAACGATCTTCGATGAAAAGTATGGGGGTATCAATTGTGATAATATGTACTTTACTGATGGGTCCACTATAAACGAGTCCACAGGATTTGGAGTGTTCAACGAATTTTTTAGCACCTCACACAGTCTTCAGAATCCTTGCTCAGTGTATATTGCTGAATTGGCAGCAATTCATTGGGCGCTGGATAGCGTCGCCTCACGACCTGTTGAACACTATTACATTGTAACGGATAGTCTTAGCTCTGTCGAAGCTATTCGTTCAGTGAGGCCGGAAAAGCACTCGCCGTACTTCCTTGAGAGAATACGAGAAATTTTGAGTGCTTTATCCAGACACTGTTATGTCATTACCTTTGTCTGGGTCCCTTCACATTGCTCCATTCCGGGTAATGAGAGGGCTGACTCATTAGCAAAGGTAGGTGCAATTGAAGGCGAAATTTATCAGCGTCAAATCGCCTTCAATGAATTTTATTCTTTAGTCCGTAAAAATACCATCGCCAACTGGCAACGCAAGTGGAATGAAGATGAATTGGGCCGGTGGTTTCACTCGATTATCCCTAAGGTTAGCCTCAAACCGTGGTTCAAAAGTCTAGACTTGAGTCGGGACTTTATTCGCACCTTCTCCCGACTCATGTCCAATCACTGTTCGTTAGATGCACTACTCTTCCGTTTCAATCTTGCCAGCAGCAATCTCTGCGTTTGTGGCCAAGGTTATCACGACATCGAGCACGTTGTTTGGTCGTGCGAGGTGTATCTGGTCGCCAGATCGAATTTAGAAAACTCCCTTCGGGCCCGAGGAAGACAGCCCAATGTGCCGGTGAGAGATGTGTTGGCTCGGTTAGACCTTGATTGCATGTCCCATATATATGTTTTCCTTAAAGCTATAGATCTTCGTGTGTGATTGCCCCTAAATCCTTATACCCTCCTTTCCTTCCTTTGCGGGTAATTCGTCCCCTTGCTATAAATAGTAGAATAAGTTGAAATGTAAATACACTATAGATATACGAATAGATTTATAAATTGAGTGTTCATCAACATTGTTACAATTTCCTTATATCCCATCCTTCTCCTAAAAATATGTCACCCTCCTAAACTCGAGTACACCGCGAGTAATCGGTTTTCCACCTTACTAACCATAGATGTAAGAAAATTGTTTATATACATAGTTTTAAAATTATATTTAAGAATTCGGCTCCTTTAAACTTAAGTAACTGAGCCTGTAAAAATAAACGAATTAAAAAAAAAAAACATTCCTCTTATGTAAAACACCATGCGTTTCCATTGAAGTACATATCTATGTGAAGAATATTATTGGACTGAAAGAACATGCGTCCAGTCCATCTTTCCTTTGGATTCACAAAATGTGACTAATTTCTAGTCGAATTTCTGACTATTAGCTATTTACACGATAAGTATTTTCGGGAGCTAGGGCCAACACTGATATTGTGCAAACACTCTTGTACGGGTTAAATTGAAAGTTCAGCAAAAAAAAAATTGAGGCGCAACGTGTTAAATGATTCCTCCAATGAAACCGTCCACAATCATATCGTACGCTTTAGTGAATTTTCATGGGTGTTCATGGGTGTCGATTAGTGGAGATCCGAGAACACGTGTGTGTTTGAGATGCTGTTTAAAATGAAATCAGGGCGTGTTTTGACTTAGGACTACGTCTAACCTTTCAATATAGGGGCCCATTTCAATATTTCATTTCATTCTATCATCGGACACCAAGCAGGAAAGACGCTATCTTGAGATTGGTTTTGATCATAAGAGATATCGCTGCATTTGCAGGGGATGAATGCGGTGTGATACCGTAAGAGGGAGAGACAGGAGTTTCTATCAAAGTGTGTTAAAAGCGTTGGAAGCGTCGCGCCGAGTGAAGGAGATGCTAATCGCGCTCGATTTGATTGAATGCTGGAGCTTTTAAACGGTTTTATTTATAAAACTGCGTATTTCATGATCTTGAAAATCCAAGATGGCGGCCGCTACAAAATGGCGGATTACATATTTTCTCAAAGCCCCATCAATATGGGTATAAAATGAAGGACTTGACTAGTAGAACACAGTTGTTCATGAGAAATGCAAAACCAAATTATATCACAATACCAGACGGTAAATTCATATTGCGATATGCTTGCCATCAAGTGTGTGTGTGCGTTGCCGGCTGAACAATAACCCCTACAACATTTGTACCGCGTTTGAGTGTTTAGCAATACGCAAATACGAAACAATCAAAAATTGTCGTGTGCTGAGGTTTTGTTCTATCCTTTCCTTTTTTTTTTATTAATTTTGTGCATGAAAATTTGGTAATTCTTGTGCTCCATGATATTCGAATAATGGACACCCCTTGGTGTAGTCCTACGTCTCTCCGGTTATGTCTCCGACATTACCCACCCGTCTTTTTCGATGAAGAAATCTCAACCAAGTAGGGTAAGTGTGCCAATTATGGAGGACGTATGTCACCGACTTGCAGAAATTGGCGAATGAATACTCTATTTTAGTTCGAAAGTAGACAAAAGTATACTTTTTCTTGCAGTTTGAACTCTGTTTTTGAAGATTCTCACTGATATTTCGATGATTAACTGATTAAATTGTATAAAAAACATGTTTGAAACTTCCAATTCCATGTACCCATTATGGTAATGGTGTTCCTGGAGTTTCGTAATAAGTGTACCTATTATGGTAATAGTCGTTGTCACATGGAAAAAGTGTGAATAGTATTCAATCCAATCAGAAGGCAATTTTAAAAGTTACAATAAATTCTATACAAGACTAATTATTTACTATACATTATTTGGCAATTTTTGCCTAATTTTTCTTTTCATTTAATCGATTCTCTTAATTGACTTTCTCTTACGATAACCATGGCCTTCCAGACAGATTTTATGCCACATAATTTCAATATGCAAAAAACATCAACCAATTACTTGTATTCAAAATGAAAGAACTAAGTACATCCGGGATGATAATCTGGGAGAAGGTACACTCAATTTACTATAAAGCAAAAAAAGAATTAACAAGCATTACAAGTCCCGATTATGATTTATCTTCTGTTAATGAGAAATTATTGTTTTTTTTTAATATCCGCTATCCGTCCGGATACCAAACATTGACCGGATAGGCAGGACACCGAATATCCGTTTCATCTCTAGATTAGACTGTTGTTATGTGCTTCCCGGTTGTAAAGTAACTGCCTGCTCCTCGTTGCCTGGCCTCTCTGCTAGTTGACAGGAGAATCACAAAGGTGTGAGGGTTGTGATGCAGTTTTCGCTTTTCTTCAGAACTGAACAAAGGATATTAACACATTTACCTAAGATTTAATTTTCAAAAGAGTGGATCAAACAAATATGCTTCAGTCGGATATGCATAGTGCTATTTCACAACACTACTGAGCGTTAAAAAGCGCCCTATGATATGCAACTGCACAGCGTGAAAACGTGAGGTACAACCATAATAGCATAACAACCATAACACAACAACGTACAACCACAATAGGAACATATAAGCTCTGCTTTTCAGCTTTGCAGCGATTTCGTACAACCATAATAGGAACAAGGCAGCTTTCGACATTGTGATAATTGGCAAGTAGATGTAAAATTGTACCAATTATGGTGATACAAAAATACATATTTATTTCGATAAAATTATATAAATTGGTCGAATCACAACATCAAGAGGGGCGTAATGTATGCGTCTATACTGTGTTTGCATCACACCATAAAAATCTCATTAGTATGACCGCATAATCCTTAGCAAAATGCTAAGAAGCAAGCATCAATGGGACACACTATCTTCAAACTAAATTTTTCTACAAAAGAACAATGTTTTGCATGGAATCAAGTAGCAAAATCGACAAAAAAAGAGATTTCTGATGTTTAAAAATCATATCAGAGCCTTTAAAAATAAGATATGTTCTCTAAACTAATAAAAAAACTCACTTATATTACCATGATAGGTACTTCTACCCTACTAATAAAAATCATGGCTACATTGGTCCAAGTTTTGTTAGGAACGTTAGTGTCATTGAAAAATGTGGACAAATTAACGGCATTCCCTCGCGCCATGATACGAAAGTTTGATCAATATATGAGTTTTGTCCAAATGCGACAAAAAGAGTCTACGTCGTTTTGTCAGAAACAGAGCTAAATTTTTCATAACAAAATTCCACACACATACACACGCACACTGCTAGCAATCACCGTTTATGACAGCAAGGAACAGAAAGCCAAATTGGCGGTAACACATTTTGTCATCCGTCCATCCTCATTTTCCATTCCGGCTGTCAGGGGGAGCTTTTATCTTTCCAATATATTCAAAATTTGGGAACTCGATTGCCTTGTTATGCCGGATGACTGATTTCGCACAGCTGTCAGAGCCGTTGATATGGGGATAAATTTGCACTTGAAATTTGAACCGAACGCCACGTGAAAATAACATTCCAAAAAGAAAAGGAAAAAAAAACGTAATTTTTATTAGCTGTAAATACCTCTCTCGCAGTTCGATGACAATCCATCGCTTACATGTTAATTGGGAACCGTCGCTCTTGCCGCCACCAAGAAGCACTTCGGGAAGCACAGAGTGGGTGGAGAAACGAAGAGATGTTTATATACCTGAGAACAGCTGCTTCCGAGAAAACAACAAAGTGACGTCTGAGATAGTCCCGCTTTTCGAGTGATGACAGGCAGTCTGAGACGAATATGGAGCCCAGGAAAGGATAGGAAAAGGGAAAAGGATATCGAATCTATCAGTCGAGTGGAAAGGATGGAACCATACGATGAAAGACGATATTCAGATGCTTAGCTTATTGCGAAATCCAATTTTTTCGGAATCGGAAAGACGTAATCCTTTGAGAGAGTGAACGGTAAAATGGTGGAAAACGATTTGAGCTCATCATTTCCCTTTCAAGCCGAGGCATCGCTCGGAGGCAGCCAGCTTGAGTGTTTTGATTCGGAAGATTTGCTGTTTACGCGAAGCGGTGAGTGGAATGAGTGAAATATTGATTATCATTTTTGACCTCTACGTGGAAGGACGCGAATGACAGGCGGTAATGGAAATGCTTAATTATTAAAGTCACATTTGGCGTGTTGCACAGGCATTGGAAAAGATTAATTGTTCTCTGACCCAAATTTGCGATCGCATGTTTCATCGCTTCCATCACAAAATAGTTGCCATCGATTAGTTGAGCGCTTGCACACAGTTCCGTGCCGGGATGTCTTCACTTTCCATCAAATTCGGAACGTGAACAACTTACGGCAATGCAAATTGGCTTATAAGTTTGCTTCGGGACAACACACAGCCATGTCTAGGTTGAGTGTTTCAAATTCTTTTGTCTATTTTGTGTGGCATGCGCTTTTGCATCCAGATGGCCAAACCTCATCCTGTTGCTCATTTCGAGGCACAATCCAACGACAGGACGTCAGCAGCTGGGCCCAACAATGAGTCTGAGTCACTGTCTGAGATCTAACAAAGCGCATTATGTAAAATCACGTTTGCAAAATTTCCTCGTCGTCTTCCGAGAGAGAGAGAGATTCGTTTTGTATCGCTAACCTACTCATCCTTCTTTTCCACTTCAAAAGCAGGGTGCTACATCCGACTTTAGCGCTGTTGTACAGTTTGGCGCCATTTAATATTGTATTTGTTTGGGTTGCTTTCCGCCGCGCCTTTGAAGCTAAACGACTTGGGAAAACTTTCTGCCTTTCGGTAGAAAGTGCGGTGCTGCTCGGATTCACCGTTTTGTCTCTAATTCCGAACACTTAAGCTTTGGTGGCCATTAAACAGTGTCTCATTACTAAAAAAAGACGGGTGGGTAATGTCGGGGACATAACCGGAGAGACGTAGGACTACACAAAGGGGTGTCCATTATTCGAATATCATGGAGCACAGATCCCAGAATGACCAACTTTTCATGTACAAAATTACAGAATAAAACCAAAGGATAAAACCTCCAGCACTCAACAAACACTCAAACGTTCATGAATAACTGTGTTCTACTAGTCAAGTCCTTCATTTGATACCCATATTGATGGGGTTCTAAACCCCATAAAAATGTAATCCACCATTTTGTGGTGGCGGCCAATTTGGATTTGCATTTTTCATAAATAACTGTGTTCTACTAGTCAATCCCTTTCATTTGATACCCATATTGATGGGGCTTTGAGAAAATATGTAATCCGCCATTTTGTAGCGGCCGCCATCTTGTATTTTCAAGATCATGAAATACACAGTTTTATACTGTACAAAAGGTGTGTTTCAAATTTCAGATCAACCGATCAACAGGGTAGGGGTCAAATTTCTCAAATTTCAATTAATGTGGTACAGAGCCATAGACAAACATGTTACATACAAACATACAAATATGTCACAGCTAAATAAAACCGTTTAAAAACTCCAGAATTCTATCAAATTCGAGCGCGATTAGCCACTTATTCATCCGGCTTGACGCTGAACACTTTTTCACACCGAAATATTGAAATGGGCCCCTATATTGAAAGGTTAAACGTAGTCCTACGTCAAAATGGTACTTTATCGCGAAATTTATTTTATTTTTGGATACAATAGAGCCTTATTTTTCATTTGACTTCAAAAAATTGATTCACAAAAATGGTTTTCATGGTGAAAAACAAAAAAATACATTAATCACATTTGTCTCAAATTCCGAACACCATTTATGTCACTGATTCATATTCCGCACACTTTTGAACTACTGGACCGATTCAGATGATCGATATATCAAATTAAAGCGAATAAGCTAGTCTTTTGTGGAAAAATATTTTACTCGCAAAAAAATTTGATTTGGTTTTCGTAATTATCGTTTGTGTTCGTTTTTTCTAGTTTACATGGGCGCTATATATTTTTATATTGTTTTCTTGAAAGCTGAGGATTTTTTACATAACATATCCAAAAATCAGAGGTGTGTTTTTTTATCGTTTTTGAGTTATTATTTTTCAAAGTTAACATGATTTAGTCTTCGTTCGATATTCCTATGCGACTAGAGGTGATCTATGCGAAAAGGATTCCATTTTTTTCGCAAATTGAATATTTTTTCAAAGAAGACTAGCTCATTGACTTAAATTTAATATGTCGATTATCCAAATCTGTTAGGTAGTTTAAAAGTTATTAATTTTTGAAAAACGTCATTTTTGGAAAAAAAAAGGGAAACATGAGTTTTAGACCAACGACTTTGAAAAATTATAATTCAAAAACAAAAAACAACACATTTCTGATTTTTGGATATGTTATATAAAAATATGATACAATAATCGAGTTCGCCCTGTTACTTCATAACCCCGGTTTTATTATTGTGGTTTTGGTTGAAGACCTAGGTTTGCACCTGCGATCTGCGTTTTGCAAGGAAAGAGCATGCATTTGTTAACAAGTGCTCTTTTTATACCGTTGCACCAGAATTGGATTGTCCTTGTACCCTAATTTGTGAGCTATCGTTGTATTTGCCGGAAATTGTGTTCAAACATTTTCAATTCGATTCATGCGTCGAAACTTGATTCAAATTACGAACACAACTTTAACGTTAATTTTAATAAAGATTTCTTCATGAAAGATTTTTTTTAACAACTTAAAGTAGATTCGTAACGAGATTCTTACCGAACGAATATATAAACAGCAATTAAAATACAAAAACCGAAAAAATCACGATGCTTGTTTTCGATGGATTTTGCTAATGCAAACATTGTATCAATGGTTTTCGATAGTCACTTTTTTTTGCAAATATTTAATATTATAAATTATAGGCAGTATCTATACCTGTAAATTAATTGTAAAATGAAGCCTACAAACGAAAGAATGTTCGGGTTTTCATTATGGAATTATTTGTAACATTAAAGTTCAGTAAATTCTCATCTAAAAATGATGTGTTCGGGATTTGAATCATATGTCGAAATTCGATTCAAATTCCGAACTCTACTTCAATAGTAATTGGAATAAATATTTCTGCATATAATTTTTTTTTCATCCATTTAATGTAGATTCTTACTTTTCTAGGAATTTACATGAAAACAGCCAACAAAATAGTAATGGTGCTTGTCTTCTACGGAATTTGCTAACGTAAACATTTTATCATTGGTTTTGACTGTCACTTTTTTACAAATGCTCAATATTATAAATTATAGGTTGTATCGATACCGTAAATGATGTTAAAATGAAGCCTATAACCCATAGCATGTCAAGGCTCTGATTATTGAAATATTTATACCATTAAAGTTTAGTAAATTTACATTTAAAATGAAGTGTTCGGAATTTGAATCATGCATAGAAACTTGATTCAAATTCCGAACACTATTTCAATACTTATTATAATGAATATTTCTGCACCAAATATCATTTTTTCATCCATTTATTATAGTCCCTTACCTTTCCTAGCACTAAATATGAAAACAGCAAACAAAATAGTTGAAAAAAAACTACAAAAACTAAAAAAATAACGGTGCTTGTCTTTTACGGAATTTGCTAACGTAAACATTTTTGACTGTCACTTTTTTGCAAATGTTTAATATTATAAATTATAGGCTGTATCGATACCTGTAAATGATGTGAAAATGTAGCCTCTCATTATTCAACTATTTAGAACATTAAAGTTCAGTAAATTTACATTTAAAATGAAGTGTTCGGAATTCGAATCATGCAAAGAAACTTGATTCCAATTCCGAACACTACTTCAATACTTATTTTAATGAATATTTGTGCATAAAAAATCATTTTTTCATCCTTTCATTGTAGATTCTCACCTTTTTTAGCACTTAACATATACCTCAAAGAATGTCAGGGCTTTCATTATTAAATTATTTATAACTTTAAAGTGTAGTAAATTCACATTTAAAAATGAAGTGTTCGGAATGTGAGACTGTTCGGAATATGGGACAAAACGGTATTTGTGATCGTTGCTTACGTATTCACGCTCGAAAACAACAAGGGTTATGACTGGGTCTAGAATTTACCTGCATTACCCGGTTGTGAAGATGTCTTACGGAAAGTTTTCTTTCTCGGATGAATAATTATACTTGTTTATAGGAACAAACGACGGATTAGTAGTGCTTCCCGAATGTTTGCCTTGTTCGTCTTTTAATCGCTTTACTAATGGAGGTATTCAAAGTCGCTAGTTTTGTACATGGTAATGTTTTTGGCAGCAAAAGGTAGCTGAAATTTAGTTTTGAGGTACACGGTGTTTCAGTCTATCCTTTCTCTTTTTATTAGGTAGATGAAAATGGAATATAATATAGTTACTTTTTTAAGTTCCTGTCCCCTCAAAATAAGAATTAGGGAAGGTGGCCCTAAACCTACCCCCTAAACTGCAACTACCATTCATTTTCCATTCCAAAATACTCGTTTCTTGAGGACTTTGGCATTGGAGTGAATACTATAACTCTTAAATGTTTTATACTGGTCGGTGTGTTGCAAAAAAACGGAAAACAATGGCCAAATCGGAAGTCCCTTTTCTCGACACCTTCAAAAATGAAGGTCTTAAGCCGACCTCCCCATGGTCCTGAACCGACCTTCAATTTTTTGCAGCGAATGAACTTCCAATTCGCCGGAAAATACACACCATTATATAGGTAAAGCGTTAAAATTACTGATAAGCGGAAAACGAATATAATCTTGTTTTGGCTTCCGGTTTGCTGATAATGGCTCTAAATGACCAACAATGATGGATATCTCCTACGATATGGGCAGTGTTTGCCAAATGATCCACTCATTGAAAAAATCGCTTTCGTTCGTTCAAATATGATCTTTCAGGAAACATTTCCCCCAGCGGTATTCTATTATTGTTATGTGCTGCAAATCACGACACAAAAGAGAACGAGACAACTCTGCATTGGCTCGCACTTCATTGCACACCAGCATGCAAGCAAAGCTATCATATACGCTTTCAGTGCAGAAAGCTTATTTTATTCTTTGCCTCTAACATATGCATACCGACCTCTCCATGCATCATGAAACAGCAGGATCATACGGACAACGCAAAGCGAAAGATTCATATTCAGCTGATTTTTAAGTCTCAGAGAGTGCAAACTATATGATTATTTAGCTCGATAGAGGCTAAGGGAAGGGTAGTCAGATTATATTTTCCATTTTTAACGCCGCTATCCCTTGAAATGTGTATATTCATATAGACCGCATAGTTTTACTAGCAACACCGCTCCAGTGAGAAGCAAAAACTCTCGCGTTTTATCTCTTTTCCCATTCGCTGCTCTCCGCAAATGGTGACGTAATGATGACGTAATTTTTCTTGTATCATTTATTGCTTTACACTTGTCTGTGCAGTGTGTTTCGCTATAGTAAAATGAGACGATATATGCGGTTCAAACTTGTATGCAGGCTTCGAAAATAGTGTGCCATGTTTGATACAACTCGAATATGCAAACAACAGTCTTCGTTCCTCTCTTAGTTTAATCACTAAATGTTACAAAAGTGATTGCTGACATTCAGTATCTGAATGATCCTCTCATATTTGGTTATATGTTCGTGAGAGTTTACTTGCATGACACATTGTGTATCATTTGATTTTGATCGAAATCCAAACACTGGATATGGGTATTGGGGGAAAGGGCTATATCAGCGGATGTGAAAGAATACATGCACAAACGAAAACGAGAACGAGACCGAAAATGAAAATAAATGCTACGCTCAACGCTCAATGCTAAACGCTGACCACTACACGATCATCTCGCAAACACAAACGCTCACACACAGAGCAAAAACAAGGGGTCGATTTAGGACCACCCTGAGTTTTTTTGATCAACGGAATGCCGTCTACTACAGGCAACAGGTAAATTAAATTTGTATAGCTTGTCTTGATAAGCAGGCCACAAGCAATCGAAAATGCCTAGTTTTGTAATTTTTCGACATCTGCAACTCATTCAGGATATAGCGTCATTCCCGAGATCCAAAGAGTGATTGGTTCAGGGCCAGCGATCGGTTTTGGGCATCCAATATATTATCAGAAGAAAAAAAAAACAGAACTTTTAAAGGATCAATAACAGAGACAGTGGCGTCGAGTGGAGCTTTCGCATCCGGGGCGGAAATGTCTGGTTGCACCCCTTCCCTTTTTTGCTCTCTATATAGGATGTATGCCGAATGATAGGGGAACTTTGGGTAAGACGCACCGGGTTGGTAAAACACACCTCCATAAAAATCATGGAAAACGCAGTAATCGGCAGGATTTCTGTGCTTACAACTTCCTTCTTCCGTTATAAGTACAATTAAATGGGTTGTAGCACCAGAAACCACGTCTATCTTCATAAAATAATAATATATGAAAAATTGCATGATTTCATGCAACTTTGACCGCTTCTGTCATAAGACTTTTGGAGCATTGAAAACTTAGTTTCAGTTTTGACGTAGGACTACGTCTAACCGGAAGATATAGGGGGTGAAATGGAAATCTAGGCACTGAACAAGTAGGAAAAAATGCAAGATTTGGAACGCTTATAACTCGAGCATTTCTCAATAGATCGCAAAGGTTTTTGCATCAATTGATAGGAAATATATCTACGCATCTATCATAACGAATAACATTTCATTTTTCTTAAGATAAATAATTGAATAATTGTGAAATATCAAGCATTGTTCAAATGCACTATGTGCCCATTTTTGATTGGTCCATTTTGTGCTCCTCAAATCGTACCGACCAAAACGGGCAACCAGAGCAGCAGCGAAATAGAATGAAGCACGATTGGAAAGGAAAAAGAAAAAAAGGAACGAAACATTGGTCGCAGTCTCACACATGCGTAATTCTTGAGCCAGCCAGTCAGCTTAAAAATCCCCGCTCCGCTGCCGTAACGATCATTTCTTTGTGTGAACACCGACGGCGAGGAATCGAGTGCCTTTCTCAAGGCAAGAGGGCGGAGGTGGTAGCGCTGGAGTAGAATAGAGTAGAGTTTTCAAAGGGCCTTTCTCAAGGCTAGAGACGAATGAACTGCAAAAGTTTAAAGTCTCTATAATACAATACCTTCCTTCCTTCCGTAACGATCATTCTCATTCAAACCGTACACCACATCGGTTCGCATCACAACACATCAACAAACCAATCCAAGCAGTCATGTCTGGACATGGTAAAGGAGGAAAAGTGAAGGGAAAGGCGAAGTGATCGAGTTAGCTGGCAAAGTTGCTCGCGACGATAAGAAAACCCGCATTCGGAACAGAACACATTCGGTTCGGTGGACATCAAGACAACAGGCAGTTGCAGCGAGTGGCGAATGGCAAACGCAATCGCAAAACGGCAGCAGGTAGCAGAATGGTAATGGTATTGTATTATAGAGACTTTAAACTTTTTCAGTTCATTCGTCTCTAGCCTTGAGAAAGGCCCTTTGAAAACACTACTCTATTTTACTCCAGCGCTACCACCTCCGCCCTCTTGCCTTGAGAAAGGCACTCGATCCCTCGCCGTCCAGCCCGTCCAGCAACGATGTTGTCCAGTCGGTGTCCACACAAAGAATGTTGGTTGAGGTAGCAGAAGAAGAAAGTTTGTTCTTTATACAATCTGCTTTGGTGGCAAATCCAGAACAAGGCGGCATCGAGGGCGTTCGAAATGTTTTTTTTTCAAAATCACGAGTACTAAGTTTTCTAAATTGGAACCATTCCATAAAATACGGCGCTTATCAGGGCCATTAAACCTTTCAAAAAGAGTTTACGAAATACAGTTCAATGCTTTCTAAAATAATATCCAAAATAATAATAAAACACAAATTGATTTTTTCATAATTTGTTTGCCAGGATATGATGAGTATGTGAATTTGGAAGTTGTTCTGAGCTTATTGATAGTTGGGGACTTTCCTGATTATTCAATTTTCACCAATTCTTAAATTGTTTCCAGATTGAAAGTACAGTAATTTACAATTAGTTCAACATTTAGCGAATTGGACGGACATGTAATGCGACTTATTTAGTTGGACATTTTTGTAAACATAGAGATCCAAATTATGACCCCACATTGAAAGTCGACACTGTACCACTGTCATCGCAAATGTTCAATTACAGGTTAAAATCGCCTCCAATGCAACACTGAGTGGCGCTTCGACACGGCTAGAGTATAGAACCGCTAGAGCATAAAACACGCGGATCACAAAAAAAAATCTTATTTTCTTTCAAACCGTAAACCCGTGTGGTTGTACGGCATCGGCATCGTGGACGTAACAAAGGAGGACAAGTTAAGGGAAAGGCAAAGTCCCACTCGAACCGTGCAGGTGTGCAGTTCTCCGTAGGTGTATCCGCCAATTGCTCAGCAAGGGTAGCTAGGCCGAGCGCGTTAGTACCAGTGCACCAGTCCACCTAGCCGGCGTTATATAGTTTCGGCCGCCGAAGTGATCGAGTTGGCTGGTAAAGCTGCTCGCGACGATAAGAAAACCCGCATTCAGAACAGAACACATCAAGACAACAACAAGCAGTTTCAGCGAGTGGCGAGTGGCAAACGCAATCGCAAAACGGCAGCAGGTAGCAGAAGAAAAAAGTTTGTTCTTAATACGAACTGCTTTGGTGGCAAATCCAGAACAAGGCGGCATCGAGGGCGTTCGAAATGGTTTTTTTCAAAACCACGAGTACTAAGTTTTCTAAATTGGAACCATTCCATGAAACAAGGCGCTTTTCAGGGCCATTAAACCTTCCAAAAAAGAGTTTAGGAAATACAGTTCAATGCTTTCTAAAACAATATCCAAAATAATAATAAAACACAAATTGATTTTTTCATAATTTGTTTGCCAGGATATGATGAGTATGTGAATTTGGCAGTTGTTCTGAGCTTATTGATTTTCACCAATTCTTAAATTGCTTCTAGATTGCAAGTACAGTAATTTACACTTATATCGACATTTAGCTAATTGGACGGACCTGTAATGCGACATATTTAGTTGGACATTTTTGTAAACATAGAGTTCGGGGTCCAAATTATGACCCCACATTGAAAGTCGACACTGTACCACTGTCATCGCAAATGTTCAATTACAGGTTAAAATCGCCTCCAATGCGACACTGAGTGGTGCTTCGGCACGTCGCATTAAATGTAATTTACTGTACAACATGTCACAAGCTGGATGGGAAGAAATTTTCCAACTGTGAAAGCTGTGGCGAGTGGCAAACGCAATCGCTAAACAGAAAGGTTTAGCCGAACAAGATGGGGACATCAAGTGATAACAAAACAATAAACTCGTTAGATTGAAGATAATTTTGTGATCCTGAAAAGGACCCATTTTAGACTGCATGTGAATCCAACGAGCGAACAAATCGTAATGAATGTATTTTTTTGCCATCGCTGCCTTTTAACGCTCATTCGTTCGTCTCGTTGGACTCGACCCTTTGACTGAGTCTGCCGATTTGTCTCTATCCTGTGAGCGTGTACCGCTAAAGTACAAAACACGCGCTGATGACCACCTATGCATTCCCTATCACAGCCATCATTTTGATTGTACGATATGTGCATACGCCAAAAGATGCCCGGCGTTGAACATTTAATAAGTACAAAGCCTTCAGAAAAAAATCAAGAATCAACTATGAGATAGTGAGAAAAAATTGAGAAAGTTTGTATAAAAAAAAGCAAAAACACAACACCAAAGGTTCTTTTCAGAACCCCCAACATGTTCATAAAGAGTAAACAGAAAACTAATCCATTTTTCAGGTAGATAGGTAGGTATTCACGTAGGAGAAGAAAATAAAACAATATATTTAAAATATATATTTAGCAAAAGCTGTCCCCTTTGTATAGTCCTACGTCACTCCGGTTATGTCCCCGACATTACCCACCCGTCTTTTTTTTTATCAAAATGTAATTTTATAATCCATCTCATAATGGGGCACATCACTCCATATGGAGATTAATAAAGAGTTAGTCAGTTCCAGTGTTACCAATTCACTCAGATATTTTCTGCCATTGTTCTATACCCAGATGGTTTCTGAAAAGCATGAAACCATTTTCACATATCTTTTCTTGTATTATGTAATAACGAACGAACAAAAATATTTCAATGTTTCTGACTATTAAAATCCATCCATTATTAAGAATAATGCAAACCTTAGAATCAAAACAAAAACTCATTAATACAAAGGCCAAAAGTCTGGCAGCACATTTGTGAACAGCGGCACGTAGCAATATATTGAACAGTGGTACATATTGATACGCTTGTGAACAAAAATATAGGATTCAATATTCTTTGGCGTTTTCGGCGTTTGATAACAAAAATGCCTCGAACATTAGAGATCATCTGATGATTCTAACTGGCAGAAACATAACGGAAGCGAAAGATACAAGCAGCGAATCAAGAGTTATCCAAAATAAACGCTTCTATATCGTTAGACATTTTGACTCTTTGTTGTGGTGCGTTTTGGACACGCATATGGGCATCTTATCTCGCTTATTTGACAATGGTGTAATATGAATGCGTTCAGAAATCTCGTTATTTCTGTTGGTTTGCCTATTCGTAATCGTTATGGCTCATTTCATTACAAAGTAAACAATCGTGGCTGCGTTGTGGATGTGAAGAAACGTTGAAATATGTAGTAAAAAGACATGTTTAATCCTGTTTCGCTTAACAGGGGCGTCTTGCCCGGACTTCCTCTGAAGTATTTGTTAATGTAAGGGTGTTTCTGCACCTCTAAAATCGTGTACCCGGCGACAGTCCGCACCCTCCGCACCCCCCACCGACGCCACTGAACAGAGATGATAACTTTCGATGTAGCACATCTTTGGTTTTAATACGGGGGGTAAATACGACATTGAGAGTGAGATATATAGAAATAATTGGGAGATTTCGAACGCATGCTAAGCGAAATCGTCATTTTAAAATAACGACTGACCAAATAAACTAACTCGATTCGTTTTGTTACGGGAGAAAATCGACGACTAGCGGATCGTAACTGGACCCGGACACTTTCCGATACTTTTAGCATTTCGACCGACCAAGCATTTCACTTCACTTCGGAACACTACATAGTTTCACCACTTCATTATTTTACTTCGATAGTTTGTTTTGGGCAGAACAATTCATACAATGTTTAGTTGTCACTGAACAATTCCACTACGATGGTTGATTTGAAACTGAACGATTCACTATGTTGGTTGATCTGTAACTGAACGATGGACTGAACATTTCGTGCCCTATTTATACGGTACATGCTACAGTAAATTCTATTGTTACATTATTGCTCGGGTATCCTAGAATATTCGAATATTCTATAAACAATGGGGCTTTATTTTATAGCAGATTCGTTTTCATGCGTTCCTATCCTATGACAATTCGATTGTTATTGTTTTGATTATACAATGTTATTGTTGTGATGAGTGTTTGTTTTGGATTTAAAATGGAGATATCAGTTTAACGTATCAGTTTAACACTAAACCTAGACCAGAGCGGTCTAATGACCCGGAAACTTTGACCCGCCCAAAATGGTTTTTTTTATCAATACGTTCAAACATTCACGTTTTCTTACTAAGCGAACGCTCATGGGTCCAATCGCAGAGCTGTTCATTGATTGATCTTCTAATCCAACCTGTACTATTTCCTTTTACTGTTGGTCGTCACAATAATATCAAATTATTTTCAGACATAATTCTCGATCAAAATTTTTCAGTCACTTGCAAAAAACATGTTGCTCCGTTAAATGGAATATATGTTTGATACAGTTAATAGGATAGAATAAAGCCAGCCCTAAATCAGACAATTCCTTCCTAGAGTTTTGCTCTTATCAACACATTCGGCGATCCATTTTTATATATATAGATAGAAGACGATATACGAGTGCGTTTTACCACAATAAAATCCATTTCCACTTTCGAATAAAGATCAATTTCGTTAGCGCTGACATCAAATGGACTAACAATTTTCCCATTTTCCTTCAGAGTTTCCCAAAAATTTTCAATTGTCATGCTTGGTTGGAATATGTTTGGTTGAAATATATGTATTATATTAATGGGACCCCTTCTCCAGTTCAGAGGAGGGAGGAGTGGCAAACCATCATTGAGACATCTTTCGTACCCAAAAACTCTCACTTCCCAAATTTGGCTCCATTTACTTGATAAGTTCTCGTGTTATGCAGAAGTTTGTATTTCATTTGTATGGCATGCCCTTAGAGAGGGGAGGAAAGGAGTGTCGAACTACCATTGAGACATTTATTACTCCCTTAAACATCCATATGCAAATTTTGGTTCAATTTGCTTTATTAGTTTTCGAGTTATGCAAACCCTCCTACCTCTGAAACCTCCACATACACAATTTTGGTTTCGTTTGCGTGATTGATTATCGAGTAATGCAGATAGGGCGGGAGGACTGTCAAACCACCATAGAAACATTTATTGCCTCCTAAAAAACACATGTCAAATTTGGCTTCATTTGCTTGATTAGTTCTCGAGATGTGCAGAAATTTGTGTTTCATTTGTATGGCAGCCTCCCCTTAGAGAGGGGGGAGGAGTGTCGAACAACCATATAAACGTTTATCGATCCCTAAAACCTCTATATGCCAAGTTTGATTCAATTTGTTTGACTAAAGGGTGTGTCACATCAAATTGCATCATGGATAAAACGCTGTAGAAATCTTGTAGACCGATCCTTTTGAAAATTTTAGACAGTATAATAAAAACTATTAAACAACTTTTGGCATTTCCTTTTTATTCATACTTCGAGCCCAAGCCCGTATGCTCGCACCTTCCTCTTTACCCTGTCCATAAGGTTCTGTACAACGTCAGGTTGTAGTTTTTTTTGAACAGAAATCCATTTTCTCTTGAAGTCATCCGGAGGGCCTGCTTCATAAACGCCCAATATTTCTCTATTGGGCGAAGCTCCGGCGCGTTGGGCGGGTTCATTTCCTTTGGCACGAAGGTGACCCCGTTGGCTTCGTACCACTCCAACACGTCCTTTGAATAGTGGCACGAAGCAAGATCCGGCCAGAAGATGGTCGGGCCCTCGTGCTGCTTCAATAGTGGTAGTAAGCGCTTCTGTAGGCACTCCTCAAGGTAAACCTGCCCGTTTACCGTGCCGGTCATCACGAAGGGGGCGCTCCGCTTTCCGCAAGAGCAGATCGCTTGCCACACCATGTACTTTTTGGCAAACTTGGATAGTTTCTGCTTGCGAATCTCCTCCGGAACGCTGAATTTGTCCTCTGCAGAGAAGAACAACAGGCCCGGCAGCTGACGAAAGTCCGCTTTGACGTTGGTTTCGTCGTCCATTACCAGACAATGCGGCTTCGTCAGCATTTCGGTGTACAGCTTCCGGGCTCGCGTCTTCCCCACCATGTTTTGCCTTTCGTCGCGGTTAGGAGCCTTCTGAACCTTGTATGTACGCAGGCCCTCCCGCTGCTTGGTCCGCTGGACGAATGAACTTGACAAATTCAGCTTATTGGCGACATCCCGGACCGAACTTCTCGGATCACGTCTAAACTGCTTAACTACGCGCTTGTGATCTTTTTCAATGACGGAGCATCCATTTTTGCCGTTCTTCACCTTCCGGTCGATGATTAGGTTCTCGAAGTATCGTTTTAGTACTCTGCTGACCGTGGATTGGACGATTCCCAGCATCTTACCGATGTCCCGATGTGACAACTCCGGATTCTCGAAATGAGTGCGCAGGATTAATTCACGACGCTCTTTTTCGTTCGACGACATTTTTCCAAATTTACGAAAAATTGACAGTGAAGCATGGCCAACGTGATCGATACAGTCTTATCTGATTATAAGCGAAAGCTGGAGATATAATTCCTAAAAATTAAATTTCTACAGCGTTTTTTCCGTGATGCAATTTGATGTGACACACCCTTTAGTCGCATAGGTGTAGTCTTGTCACATAGGAATATTGAACGAAGACTTAAAACATGTTAAATTTGAAAAATCATATCTAAAAAATAAATAAAACAGCAACTCTGACATCGAGCTTTCAAGAAAAAAATATAAAAAAATGCTTAGGACTACCAAAGTATGTGAATGGAATAATTGTCAAACGATCATTGTATTTTACATTTCCCTCTGAAATTTGCGTAAAGTTTCCGTAATTCTTAAATCGCGAAAGTTCATTCACCTCTAGTATTTGAAATAACGATTTTCCCAGGCTTCTCAGTTTAAAAGTACGTTTTAGGGAAGCATATTCCGGTCTGCATAACGACTAGCGAGTACAAAAGTACTCAACACCAAAAAATACCCCCGACTTGCATGTATTTGCAAAGCGGATTCTCCCAGGCACATTAATTTTGAAGTCCGTGTTAAGGAAACACAGCTCGGTGGGAACAAAAATACCCCTGACTTACATGTATATTTGCAGAGCGGATTTCCACAGGTACATCGATTTAAAAGTCTGTATTGGGGAAACCGTAAATCGGGCCAATCAAAACTTGGCAGTTAGGGCGTTTAGATAACGCTTGACATTTTACAGTTATTCAATTGTTCATCTCATGAAAGATAATAGTTTATAAATTCTGATAGACGCGAAATGTAATGTATAGCATATCAAAAATGTATGTATGCAAACGAGCGCTCGTCTCGTTTGTTTTTATATTCCAGAAGCCGAGCTCGACTAAAAACAGACGAGTAGCTCGTCTGGCTCAACGACCGTTTGGCCGCGCTCGCTGATGAATTAGTCAAATCGTCTAGTTTGTTTGATGTATTTGTGCACCTTGTTGATTCAAAGCTACGGTATCCTTCTGTTCCGCCTTTATCTTCAAAAATTGTTTCACGGCTAAACTAGTATTGCATAAGCAATGCATGTTTTCATCTGCAATTATCAAATTCAATTCAATAATTGCAAGATTTTACAGAATTTCAAATAGGCCTTTTCCAAACAACACAACCAAATGTAAACATTGAGCTCATATCCAGGGATGCCAGATGACTGTTTAGAATATATAGAATATATTAACGAAAATGAGTAATTCAAAACAACTACTTTATTGGAAATACATGCATATAGATTTCAAACTTTTCTTGATTAATCATTGATTTGGTGAACAAAACAAAACGTCTGAGTGATGAAACCATATGCTCGAGAAACATATTAATGAAACCAAAAGATATATAAAACTAATTTTTTCATATTTTTTAATATTTTGGCACTGAGAAAAGAGTATCGATTGATCAATGTTAAAAATGTTTGTTGTTTTTCTCAAAATACAAACATGTCGTCTCATTTGACATCACTGATCATACCGAGAAAAACTGACTGAAGTCTCTCTAGTCTACCAAATAAAACATTTCAATGACACTCGTGTACTGGAATAGGATATTTTGCTCGTCTCGACAGTGACTGAAGCCGAGACGAGACGAGACGAATTGCTCGTCTCGTTTTCTGGAATAGGGCCCTATGAGTCTTAGCTGTCGCTCGGAAGCAAACACTACCGTACTCGAGGACCGATAATATCGTTGTGTTGTATAAACTTATGAGGTCTCCTGGATGGGCACCCGATCATGTTCCGGTTATTATCTTGAGGAAGTTGATTCTCTGTAGACATTTTTATTTCAGATACGCAATATGTCTCCTCCAGGTACATCTAGAATCGAAATAGATACCAAGGTAGCTGAAATTCACAGAGTGGGTTATTGTTTTGCCGAATAAATGAAGGGGAAATTTTGCAGGTTTGTGCTTTTCAGAAAAATTCGAGGGGTTGTATCCAAGACACAACCGCTTAGGACGTAGGACTACTTTTTTTTTTTGAAATTTGTTGTTTTTTACACTTCGGATATTATTTGCGAATACGTCGAAAGTTCATAAATAACTCTTTAGTAAAAAGTTCCGGGGACCCTGAAAAGGTTTAATGAATCAGGTTTTGTAGAATCATTTCGAGAAGCAACGATTCTTTTTTGCCTTTGCGAGAACAATACACTTATTGGTCAGATGTCGCAATTTGTTTCTTTATATCAATGCACGCATTGCACTGAGTATTTGATGAGAGGCATCTTCCGTGCATCGCCATTCATTAAGCATCAAACACGCTACTAAAGGCGGAATTCGACCTATTCAACATGATACATGCTGCAAGTTAAATGTATACAACAATGGATATGATACTTGCGCTTTTTTCAAATTTTGTTTCCACCTCAGCCACTACACATTAATGGGCAATCACGCACTGCTTCAACATATGTCTTGATGTTATTGTTTTCATAATCAATAATTTTGTTGCTCCATTACTCTGGTGAGTTATGATAATCGTCAATAAATGACGCAGTTGCCCCAATATTGTCGAACATGTCGTGCTACATACGCCGCACCGATCCGCAAGCCATTGGATAAGGCCAACATCGCTCAACAAGACCAATTATGTCGTATAATGATACACTCCAATATGCAAGAAGTATTGACTTGTAGCATGCATCAAATCGAATAGGTGGAATCCCGCCTTAACAGATATACACAGTTGCAGCGATAAACTTCAAGTGAAATATTCGCTAGCGTTCACAACTCGAGGGGAAACAAAAAAACACAAAACTAGCAGAATAAGCGACCTTTGTTGTTTCGGGCACAGAAAGATTCTAAGAATTTTCCTCAGGAAGGAAGGAAGGTCTTGAATTATAGAGACTTTAAACTTTTGCAGTTCATTCGTCTCTAGCCTTGAGAAAGGCCTTTTGAAAACTCTACTCTACTCTATTACTCTACTCCAGCGCTACCACCTCCGCCCTCTTGCCTTGAGAAAGGCACTCGATCCCTCGCCGTCCAGCTCGTCCAGCAACGATGTTGTCCAGTCGGTGTCCACACAAAGAATGTTTCCTCAGAGGATATGCAATACTTATATGCTAGCGACAGCTTACTTACTTCGCAAATGTTCTCTTTTCGCTATCCCCCTTCGTTATTTCTATTCTTTTGCTTCTTCTTTTCCTCTATTTACGAAGACTTTAAATCCAACGATTCATTCGTCTCCGACTGTTTCTATTCTAGCGACTGCATAAGTTGCTCGTTATTGACAGTTCTGTTCGGGAAGGAACACAAATGGACAGAACAAATGTATGGGGAAATGGGAATGCTTCCAATTTTCATCAATTTAAACCATATTCAGACTATGGCATTGTAATGTATAGCGTACCAAACAAATCTTAGAAAATTTTCGATTCGATTGGTACGCAATTCGTTAAAATCCGTTCGCAGCAAAAATAGTTATTAACATTAACTTTATTTCATAAAAACGTGACCTGTTTTCTGAATTGGCACGCTTAATGTAAGACGTAGTCCTACGTCAAAAAACTGCCATCTCTGTTTTCTCCGTAGAGAATTCGATACCCAGTTTGATAGCCCATGTGGACAAATTGTCCAAACTCTTTTTTATTATTCGAATATTCGCCTCACCTTTTCTTCATAAGTTGTTTGTCTTGTTATCAAACGAAATATTCACGTTTTCATAACTTCATACGCTCTCCTAAAAATCCAACAGCGTAGATGCATTAACGAAATGAGATCGCAAGAACAGATTCAAACGGCCTCGAGATGTTTTTCATGTTATTATGATTTGGAAGCGTTGAGCATCATTTCATGTAGCACGAACGCTTCTTTTTTGCCTCCTCATCGGTTCATTTGCATATTTTGGCAGAGCAGAACCGTTGAAACACATCCACTTGCTTTGAAATGGTGAAATAGAAATTGATATCTGGATCCCATTGATTCATGCAGTGCCAATGCAAAAGTTATGTTCTATGAATATAACGAGATGTGGAGATCTACAATTTTTCAAATGGATGTTGTTGAATGTGCAAGTATTTCATCAACTTCTTTCAGTTTTATTTCCGTAATTCATAACATAGTATCCTCCAAAGATGTGTGAACGTTATTTCATGCAAAGGAGACGTTGAACTAAAAAAAATACAACGTTTCACAACCGAATTCGAGAGCATCATCAATTGTACCCAAAATTTATTCCAAATTGCGATGACAATCTTCCATAAATCATTCGTCACAATCCGACAAGACCTCCTGTGTTTCGGGTTCATTTGCGTAAACTCTGCACGAAAACAGCGGTCACATCTGTGTGATCAATTTCTACAAGCATAACACATTGTCAACCTGCCGTAATTCTGGAGTTCATTTTTTACAATATCCATTGTCGACACTGTAAATAAATTATCGATTTTCCCTCTTCACACGTGTCACACTTGTCTTCTGTTTTCCACCATCGCCATTGTAGGTACATTCCACGTTCACAGGACTCACAGCCGAGCCGGGTCATCGAATGCCTCGTGGGAGTTGTGTGGTATGGGTGGTGTGTGTGTGTGGAAGGATTGGCGAAAAGGGACGCCTATACTGTGCGTTGTGTGCTTTTATTGATGTGTTTATTGCCATTTAATTCGATACTACTCTTCGCCTCGAGTTCTCGGCAGCGGCGATGTTAACGGCTGCTCCTCCCATTAATGGCGCGTTCCGTACCAATGGTCTCCTGCTTTATTGTATTTTTTTTGCGACGTTCGAGATGCCAAGATTTCCGCAAGTAATTACAGACATTTTTATATCCATGTGCTTAATAAAGCGCGAGTTCAAATGAGGTGAACTTTGTGAGAGAGCAAAAAAGGAAAAAAAATGCGAACCGTGGCGACACTTTGCTCGAGCTGATTGGATAGAGTCTACTAGAATTCCCCCATCAATTCACATAGAAACCATCGATCGTCGTTTGTTTTCAAGCATTGTCCTGACGGCGGAGCTCGAGCAGCACTTGGCTCGGATTGTTCGACGCCGAAAGGCAATCATGCCCGATAATAAATCGATAACTCAATTATTGGTAATCTTCAGAAATGTTCGATGTATGCCGATGGACTCCGGACAGTGAGACTACGCCCGAGGAGCTCAGGCGAGACGGGCAACGGGAAATCGGGGTAATAAAATTAATTCAAAATCAGTGCAAGAATGAATCCGTAACCTGATTCGGATTTCGCTTCCATCACAGGACGTGATGCAATGTATTGAGTGTTGTTTTCTTATGAAAATTTATATGTGCTGCGTGATGGATTTCATGCTTTTGGTTTTGCGGACCCGATTGGTTTTCGACTGAGATGAAGGATAACAATCGTTTCGGAAAGAATTTTTTTTCGTTTTCGGGTTCGATTTTCTTACGGCTTTGATAGCTATATATATAGCCCACAAAAATGGCGATAACCAAATTAAATTTGTTGCATAGATTTACTCCTTTTTTTACCATAGATTTACTCATGATATATTTCTTATTTTAGAGTAGTAGTTTTTGGTCTATTTACCTTCGCGAGCCCCTTATGATTCCAATTATGTTTACCTCGATCCTCTGAATTAAATCATGAATCATTTACGCTTTATCAGTCGAATGAAACCTTCCTTTTTAAATGCTTGTTTTCCGTTCTATTTCAAAACAATAAATTGTGTTAGAACTTATTCAATTTAATTTTAGATTTAAGATCCGGATCCACCTCGTTCGCTAATTTGTTAGTCATACTCAGTGCAGACAAAAGACATCCTCGCAGCAAAAAAAAACCACAGAAATGACGGGCAACGATTTCTTCATCCTCGCCCAGCACAACTTCTATAATGCGCAGCACAAAAAAAAAATCACAGAAGGGTTGTGTCCGAGACGCGACCGCATAGTTGACGTAGGATTCCGTTAGGCTATCTGTTGATTTGGATATATTTGAATAATTACATCGTTAAACTTTTGATAATGAATTGGTGGCCTTGAAAAGGGCCGTTTTGTTTGGTTGTTGGGTATTGTTTGCTCACTCCACCAGTGTTTACCGAGTGATGATGACAGAAGGATGGTAAACAGTCGTTGGATGGTGCGTATCAGATACAAGATACCGAAGTGGAACAAGATATGATGAAAACCGCCCTCTGTAATCCTAGACGAGATGCCTGCTATGTTATGTATGGATGAAATAAAGAAAAAAAACCAATGTAATATAAGATAATCACCAATACCGAACACAATCGAGGGGCTTAGAATGAAAGGGGGTGATCGATTTCTCTACATCGACTCTCTCTTTTGGTCATAACTTAGCTGCAAACTCATTCCCAGCTGTATTTGACAATGTGGAAGGTAGGTTAGAACCTCATACACCGGATTCTATAGAAAACTTAAGTTGGAACATTTTAGCAGTTGAGTTATTAATCAAAGAAAAAGTTGACGAAGAGAAATTGATCAAGTCACTTACGCCCCTTGCATTCTAAGCCCCTCAATTATCAATTTTTTCGTCAGTAAAAACATGTTACTTTAATATAGAGAAAACATATTTGAAATGGAAAAGGTAATTTTTTTTATAACTATTACTTTCTGAGTGTTTATTCAACCCAATGAGAATTTTAATTGGACTAACAGCACCTAATACTATATGTAGAGCATATGGGAAATCACTTTTTCTAATATTTCTTCACTGTTTTCAATTTCTCTCGCCGTATAAACTTTCCTTGGGTGAAAATAAACACAACAAAACAGACAGCTTAAGCCAAACGACCCGTTCTCGAGCGGGAACACACCTTGGTTTTTATTTATGAAAACTGAAATAAATCGTTTCATATATCAAGTCATTTTTTGGCAGCAGTTGTGCCATATACAATTTTACACTTACACTTGTGTTAATTTTTTTACAATACAATATCGGTCATTGATATGAAATTTCACGAAGCAACCAACCATATTTTTCCATTTTCTTTCATAGTTTTCCGGAAAATGTCAACTGTCATGTTTGGTTGAAATATGTGCATTATTTTTATGGGATTGATTGCTCCCTAAAACCTTCATTTGCCAAATTTGCTCGTTGAGTTCTCGAGTTATGCAGTCATTTGTGTTTGATTTCTATGGCGCCCTCATTAGAAAGGTGGGAGGAGTGCTGAATTCCCTTAAACATGTTTCTTGCCCCCTAAAAAATGCCTAATTTTGTTCCGTTTGCTTGATTAGTTCTTGAATTATGCAGAAATTTATGCTTCATTTGTAGAGCAGACTTCGTCAGAGAGAGGGGAGTGTCTAACTGGAAATACATTTATTGCACCCTAAAATCATCACATGCCAAATTTGGCTTGATTAATTCTCGAGTAATGCAGAAATTTGTGTTTTTTTGTATGGCAGCCCTTCTTAAGAGAGGGGGCAGGAGTATCTAACCACCATAGAATCATTTATTGCACCCTAAAACTTCCACGTGCCAAATTTCGTTTCATTCGCTTGATTAATTCTCGAGCAATACAGAAATTTGTGTTTCATTTGTATGGCATACACAAACCCCCCTCTAGAGAGTTTGCTGATCGAAATTTGACGCTTTATTTAACATACTTAAAATTATCCAATTTAAGTCAAATATGCGCCGTTTTGTTCGCAAACTTGTTGCCATTTAGAAGGCAACTTCATTATTCCCCCCTTATAAAACCCGCCCTCCTTGTTTGCAAAAAACTCATACAGCCAGTTTTCGCAAGCCTCTTTTGAGGCCAACTTAGTATCACCAAGAGCGTTTTGCATGTCCCAGAAGAGATGATAATCACTTGAAGTCAGGTCCGGACTATACGGTGGGTGCAATAGGTCATCCCATCCGAGCTCCCGTTCTGGTGGGTCATCAAAGATGTGTGAGGCCGAGCGTTGTCCTGGTGGATAACAACACCATTCTTATTGATCATTTCTGGTCGCTTCTGGTCAATCGCCTGCTTTAAACGGTCAAGCTGCTCACAGTAGAGAACCGAGTTGAGGGTCTGGCCATAGTTGAGCTGCTCATAGTGGATGATTCTCTTCCAATTCCACCAAACACACAGCAAAACCTTCCTGGCCGTCAATCCGGGCTTGGCGATGGTTTGGTCCGGCTCACCGCGCTTCGACCACGACTTTTTTCGCTTTAGGTTATCGTACGTGATCCACTTTTCATCACCAGTCACCATCTTCTACAAAAAGTTCGTCGAGTTCGTTCCGTTTTAGCAGTGTATCGCAGGCGTTGATTCGGTCTAAAAGATTTTTTTTTGCGTAAACTCGTGTGACACTCATACATTCAGGTAGTAAAATGTAAAATATGACGAATTTCTTGCTTGGTGGACTCCATATTTGACGCGCTATAACTTGAGACTGAAAAGGACAATCCAACACTGTCAAAGCGACACTTATAGCACATATTGTCGTCTTTAAATAGCCGTATAGTATGACCCGATGCGATAAGTACACACAAGTAATGTCTAAGTGTTGCCATATATTGACAATATACGACATTTCTATTTCCCCAACCCAATATATACAGCCACTCCATGCCAAACCGATATAGTGGTTCTCAGATTTTCGTCCAAAGTGGTAGTTTTGTTCTTTATCGCAAAACATTAGACCCGTATTTTTTTATTTTTTCAGTAGGGTGCCCATTTTCATTTTAGGCTGATCCGAAATATCGTCTTTTTCCCCTTTTTTCCAAAAATGACATTTTTCAAAAATTCATAACTTGTGAACTACTGAACCGATTTAGACGGTCGATATATCAAACTGAAGCTAATTAGCTAGTCGTTTTTGGAGAAATGATACGCTTGCAAAATTTCCAGGTTTTGGTTTTGCCATTATTGATTGTATTCGTTTTTTATAGTTTTCATGGTCTCGGGACCAAGGGCGCTATAGCTTTTTTTTATGGAAAGCTGACGATTTTTCACATAACATATCTCGAAATCAGGAAGGCGTTTTATTAAGTTTTGGAGTTATGGTTTTTCAAAGTTACCCAATCGTCCAAAAAATAATTTTCCCCTTTTTTTCCCCAAAAATTTGTCAAAAATTTATTACTTTTGAACTACTGGACCGATTCAGATGATCGGCATGTCAAATTAACGCCTATTAGCTAGCCTTTTTTGAAAAAATAACACACTTGCCAATTAATTGAATTATAGTCACATACATCCAGTCTAGTCACATAGAAATATTGAACCAAAACTGAAAACTTGTTTACTTAGCAAAATCATAACTTAAAAACGAGAAATAACACCTCTCTGGTATTCGGATATATTATGTATATTACATAAAATGTATCAATTTTATAGGTTTTCCTTCTCAGGATACCTAAAGATAAACTCTGCCGCGTGTTGTAATACATGTGATTTGAGGGTTTTTGTTTTTCCTCGAGTTAGCATCAATAGCTCGCATTTACATAATCACATCACTTACTGCAGTGAATCTTGATTTTTCTTAACCATTCGAACTAACAACTATTCCTTCCATGATAAACGCTAGGGAACCACAAGACTTTAAAAAATCATTCTATCCAATATTTATAATTTTAGTAGTTCTGTATAATGGCCATGGCCATGAGATTTTTTCTGAGGTTTTATTTGATGGCTATTTACAAATCAAACTTTGATGAAATATTAAATAATGACTATTTGTACTACAGTTAAGTATTATGCATTGGAAGTTGTAGAAATATATCAACGGCTCACAGCTTTCAAAAATATTCGCAATATTTGTCAAGATATTACTAATAGTAACTTTCTCCATTTTTGACCCAATTTCACCCCCTTCGACGGTACTCAAAAACAGTATTTCCATTAATAACTGTCGGTAACAATCTCATAGGACGTTAAATCTGTCGAATAGAGTTGATGCTGCAACTTTGAATGATTGATTTTCGTAATAGATTTTTGAGCTGTATATTCATATAAAGGGTGGAACGATCAACGTTTGCTCGACGAAAAATGCGTTCATTTTTTTCAAATTGAAAATATTTTTATTTTAGTGTTTCAGTGATTATTATATGAAGAAAAACTATCCAAAAGAGCCAAACTTTCAAGCGTTGCTGCTCTTGATTGGGCGCCGAGGATTGATGAGGATTGTTCAGATTTTTAAAATGCATACTCAAAATCTAAAACACGCTTTTGTATTTTGTAGGTTAAATCCAATCAATTTTCACAAACAGCTGGTCTAGATGGTTAATAGAACCTTGAGTTAATTGTAAAAACAGAACCCACGAAGACGAATATTTGGGCCACCAATTTTTAGCGTTCCTGTGCATTTATGGTTATTATAAACTATGCGATGCTCGGTATCATCTTTCAAACGTACGACTGATTATACTCTGTCCAACTTCTATAAGACCACTCTGATTCCATTTCGTTGCAACACAAACAGTTAGAATTCCAACAAAATACATTCATATATTGTTGAATGCTTACAATAAAGTATATTTAACGTCAATTTAGTTCAAAAGAGTTATTTATTTATCTATTGTGCTTAAATATGATAATTTCAGCTGTCCATTTTCTTTAAGACCACTTCAAAATTCATAAGAATTATCAACGAAAAATTCAAAACGATCGGCTGATTTACATATAAATAATTGGTAACCTTGCCTTTTCGACTAATAACCTTGAAAATTCGTGTTGGAATACTATTTACCAAATTCTGCTGAATGGATTTCTCGATATTTTTCCATTTTTCCGAAATTGCGACCATGAGTTCTTCAATCGTGGTGTACCGTTTTCCCTCAGTGTAGATTCTACGTACAAGGATCCCCCCTAAAATTTTTAACAGGATTCAAGTCTGAAGAGTGAGCCGGCCCGTCTAAAAAAAATAGGTTTTTGGTCCGTAATCCATTTCTTAGTTTACTTGCTGGTGTAAATAGTAACATTGTTTTGCTGGAATGTGATTTTTCTGTGACGATATCCACGCAAACACGGTAGGAGAGAGGATTCCAGAACATGTGTGTGATCCTTGAATGATGTGAAAGCTATCTTGAGCATTCCGGTTGCACAGAATCTCGCCCAAACTATGCACGAATCTCCACCAAAATTGCTGGTTGAAAAATACAGTTCCTTCCTCCGTAAGTCATGCCAGTACCCGTTGAAACCATGAGGACAATCCAAATTGAACTTTTTTTCATCAGTGAAGATAACCTATGCATTGAAGAACTTTTCGTTACGGTATATAGCCAAATATATTCTTTTGGAAACATTCTTTGTCACAACATAACATGTCCCACTGTCGGTTCATGTGAGCTTTGGCAAACCACAGACGTCTTCCGATGTGAGATGGTGTAAGATGAGGAGTTTTAATCTTTTAGGCTTTTTTTATGAGAATTTTTTACCAACATTTGACGAATTATTACCCGAGAAGTTGAGTAGCTGAGATATTGCTTTATTTGCACATGCGATTTAGAGGTATTCGAACCTGTTCTAGCTGTTTCCCACTTATCCTGGTCAGAGAGCTTCGATTTACGTGGAGCTCTCTCCTTCTTACCGAATCCTTGAGGATTCGCCAACTAATTGTGCACTACTTGATGGGATCGTCAAATCCGACGAGAAATTTCTCTGATACCAACATTTTATTGGTGAAATGCATCGATTTGTCTCTCTTCTCTCTCCGTGAGCACTTTTCCCTTCGGCATTCTCCAGATTAAATTGATCAAAACTACTAAAACAACGGAAAATGTAACTGGTCTTATAGAAACTTGACAGTTGAAAATACGAAAACATTCGTTTACGCTCAGCGCTTGCACACACACATATGGATATCATGCAGTGTATGGTAGACACCAATACCTACACACTAGAATATAAATTAAAGCATTGTTTGTTCACAATGACATAAAGCAGCAAGATCATCACCTGGTCTTATAGAAGTTGGACAGAGTGTAACATTGAATACAAGCATGTATTTTTTGAAGTTTTGTTTTTATCAATGAATGATTTTGATATAGAATAACGAACAGTCGAAAATATCCGATTAGTTGTTGAACGATTAGTTTTAAATATCGAACAAGGATATTCTAGACTGCCTGCAGAATGTCAATGAATATCGTTTGTATCCTTCGCTTTTTGATGCCATATAAATGTCATCAAAAGATATATGATATCTCGAGTCTGCCATGCACCAAATTTAATTTAAACTCCAAAACCGAGCCTTCAACGACATTTTACCCATGCAAAATTCACAGAATGCAATTGCGGTTGTAGTGCGGAACAATATAACCTAGACTGCACACGAGCTGGGCCCAATGTAACTACATACATCGTTTTATCACTGACCGAATAAAATTTGCGTTGAATATTGGCGTGCACATAAAAGATTCAGTTATACAGAGCCCCCTTCGGTTATCGCTAGCGCCAGGCATAATGGAGCCTGAGCCGTCGGCATGAAAACATCGGGCTATATATGGGCACCAGAGTCTCTCTGGACGCGCTACCCAGCCCAGTTTGGGCGAAGCTCTCCATTTGCTGCCTTTCGTGTTTCCAAAGTATCCGTAAAGCATGTTCGATATCTCGCATCGGAATCTCATTCGCTTAATAATACGGTCACCGCTGTATAGTTGCGTGCCAAACTGGACCCGGGTGGACGAAGGATTTGGGTGAATGGTTGAAAATGGTGTACCGGTGAAGGTGGTGCGCGAGGGGTTTGTCAGGAACGATGTGTCACACGGGATTTTCCCTTGAATACTTCCTGTCGACCTGCTGTTGAAGTTGAGTTCGTTTCTTGTGAGAAAAATTAGAAGTAGAAATTTATGTGTTGGTATCTGGCACCATGTGAATATGTCTTTTATGCTACCACCCTCCATAAGGTATCATTGTTCCATGGAGATGCACCTGGACGAACTTTCGCTCAGATCCATAAATACACAAACCTCTAGCTTGTGGTTCTTGAATTGCTGTAATGAACATAAATAAACCTCACCTTGGACCCATTCTCCGAGAGAGACCGTGGATTCGAGTTCGAAACCATACCTCTTGTCCCACCACCGCCAGCTAGGTGAAACCTATTAATGCACTTATTGACCCCCTCCCACCCAACCAAACCCGGTGTACCAAACCACATTTCCGCTCAGTAAGTTTTGTCGGTGTCGAACGGAGAAGGACTAGTTTTGTGTATAATCGACCCACGCTCGTCCCACACCGGGCGATATTTATTGCATGATAACTGTTTGTTTATGGATGAGCTTCGAGAGGGAACTGAAATTATGCATAATGAACTAATTTGGGGTTGTGGTGGTGATGATGGCATCGGGTCATTATTTTGAAGAGCACTTTTCCACACGATCCGAGGAGAGGTCTTTTTTCGGGTGGTACGGGATGGGGTAGCAGCCGGTAATCCGGGGTGGGAAGAGTGCACGCGATACAAAAAAAAGTGACCTCATGATTGAATCGAAGTGCGATTGATGAAATATGTATGGCGTTTCGTGGGGGCAATGATGATTCGGAACATTTGCCCTATGGTGGTGAAGGCCAAAGAAATCCGTAGATGGGGAATATCAATTATTCATCGATTGTGGAAATGGTTTGGATGATTTTTAGTTTTCTGTTCTCAATATTGAAATAGCAGATTTCGGTTTTATTACTTCGGCATGAGCTGAACCGTTCTCCGTTGTATAACGAAACATTTCCATCAATGCTTCGTTAAAATTGAAATCATTTCTGTTGGACACAAAAACAAACTCGGTGCACGTGTTTGTGAATGCCCGTCCGCCATCGGTATTATTTTTCTCCAAATAAGCGAAATTTTGGGTTGCGCATAATTACGTTAAACAATACGGATCGCTATTGAGCGTGAAATGATGATGATTATGTAATGGGTACTGGCGAACCGAGCGTGAAAAGTAGAGTACGGGAGTAGATTCTATTCCTTACAATTACGTTATTACGTCTTCAATGTACCGTTCTTAGCATTCCCGGTTTGTGCGGTCGCAGCTGTATAATGGCATAAAATAAATATCGAGGCACCTTCTCCTGCTGAAATTCCTACCGATGGTTTCTGTTTCTCCTCAATCCTTCTCATTATCACATTCAGCACGAGCAAATTGTAATACACTCTGTCCAATTTCTATAAGACCACCCTGATTCTATTTCGTTGCAACACAAACAGTTAGAATTTTAACATTGTAGACTGTAGACATTGTAGACTGCTTAGAATGAAGTATATTTAACGTCAATTTCGTTCAAAAGAGTTGTTTGTTTATTTATTGTGCTTAAATATGATAATTCCAGCTGTCCAGTTTCTATAAGACCATTTCAAAATTCGTAAGTATTATCACGGACAAAATCAAAACGATCGGCTGATTTACATGTCAATAATTGGCAATCTCACCATTTCGGCTAATAACCTGGAAAATTCGTGTTGGAATACTATTTACCAAATTCTGCTGAGCGGATTTCTCGATATTTTTCCATGTTTCCGAAATTGCGACCTTGATCGCTTCAATCGTGGTGTACCGTTTTCCCTCAGGGTAGATTCTGCGTACAAGGATCGCCCTAAGATTTTCAACAGAATTGAAGTCTGGAGAGAGAGCCGGCCAGTCCAAAAAATTAGGGATTTGGTCCTTAATCCATTGCTTAGTTTACTTGCTGGTATGAATAGTAGCATTGTTTTGCTGGAATGTGAATTTTTTGTGACGATATCCACGCAAAAACGGTAGGAGAGAGGTTTCCAGACTATGTGTGTAATCCTTGAATGATGTGAAAGCTATCTTGAGCATTCCGGTTGCACATAATCCTGCCCAAACCATGCACGAAATTCCTGGGTGAAAAATAATGTTCCTTTGTCGTAAATCTTTCATAAACCATGAGCACCAACTTTTTTCGTCAGTGAAGATAACCTATACATTGAAGAATTTTTCGTTATGGAATATAGCAAAATATATTCTTTTGGAAACATTCTTTGTCACAACATACCATGTCCCACTGTCGGTTCATGTGAGCTTTGGCCAAACTCAGACGTCTTCCGATGTGAGATGGTGTAAGATGAGGAATTTGAACCTTTGAAGCCCTCTTTATGTGAGAATTTTTTATCAAAATTTGATGAATTGTCACCCGAGAAGTTGAGTAGTTGAAATATTGCTTTATTTTCACATGCTATTTTGAGGTATTAGAACCTGTTCTAGCTATTTCCCGCTTATCCCAGTCAGAGAGGATCGATTTACGTGGAGCTCTCTCCTTCTTACCGTATCCCTGAGGATTAACTGAACACTACTTTATGGGATCGCCCTATCCGACGAGAAATTCCTCTGATACTAACATTTTCTTGGTGGAATGCATCGATTTGGCTCTCCTCTCTCTCCGTGAGGACTTTTCCCTTCGGCGTTTACCAGATTTAATTGTTCAAAACAACTAAAACAACGGAAAATGTAACTGGTCTTATAGAAACTTGACAGTTGAACATACAAAAAAAAATCGTTCACGCTCAGCGCTTGCACACACATATGAAAATCATGCATTGTATGGTACTCACCAATACCCAACACACTAGAATATAAATTAAATATAAATTAATCACCTGGTCTTATAGAAGTTGGACAGAGTGTACCTTACTTACCTTCGTACTTTCAATCAAAAGCAATCCGAGTAGGTCCAGGTGAAAACTGAAAACAACACAAAAATGGAAGATCACTTACCAGTATTCAAATGAAATTGAAACTGAATTCAACTCATAAAGCCTGTCCACGTTAAATTTCGGACACTTTCCTTCAGTGTAGTTTATGAATTATTTCACTACTCAATGAAATATTTCACTTACATGACAGCAGGAACCCTCCTCTTTATTTCGATGTCTAACATGTTTACATTCTTCTTCAGTTTGGTAAAATGGCGTCGAATCAAGTGGAAGTACGCAAACGCATTTTGCGCAAAATCCAACACTGTCGGTACGCTATCTAGCCAAAAAGCTAAAACTGCCGAAGAGTACCGTGTTTAGTGTGTGTAAATCGTTTGACCAGCGCTTAACTGTGGATCGGAAGGCTGAAAGCGGAACAAGTCGAAACGTATGCTCCCGACAGATGGACCGAAAGGTGGTTGCCAGTATTGAGAAACATCCCAACCTTTCAGTTAGAAATGTGGCTCGAAAGGATGGAAAATCAAAATCATATGTACAAAAAGTGAAGCAGAGGCATGGACTGAAGGCGTACAAAGTGAAAAGGTGCCCAATCGTGATGACAAGCATAATTTCACTGCAAAGAGCCGTGCTAAAGTGCTCTACACCCAGTTTTTGCAAAAATGCTCATGCACCATAACGGACGATGAAACTTATGTTCTCGAAGACTTCAAACAGCTTCCGGGTCTCGCTTTTTATACTGCAATGCGAAGGAATGCCGTTGTTGTTGTGGCCGGAAATTCAAATCTTTCGTCTCTACCGGCACTATCAACAAAGATGTCTGCGAGAAGGAATGTCTCCAGAAGCGGTTGCTATCATTCATCAGAATCCACGACTCTCCAGCGTTGTTTTGGCCAGGTTTGGCATCTTGTCAATGTGCAAGATCCATCCAGGAATTGTAAAATGCACATGAGGTCAAGTATGTGCCAAAAACAGCAAATCCACCGAACTGTCCAGAACTTCGCCCAGTGGAAAAGTACTGGGTTCTAATTAAGCGAAAACTTTTCGAAACTAAGAAGAAACCAAATGACATTAATGATTTCAAGAGGAGATGGAAAAGCGTCGCCAAGAAAGTTCGTGAATTTTACAGACCACGTAATTAACATCGAAGTAAGCTTTCCTTGTTTTAGATATAAGTCTATTTTATAAAAAATAAACAATCGGTTTTGTTGTATTACGTGAATTTTTGTTTCACTGGCATCATCTTGGTGTCCGAAATTTAACGTGGACAGGATTTAGATTACATCTTTAAAGCTGCTTGATCAGAACGCTGAAAAACAGTGTTTTTGGATCATCCCGCGGGTAAAAAAGGTTAACGTTCACATTCACGAAAATATCAATGTATTGATCTCCATGGTTAGCTTGATAATTTTCGAAGGAATATTTGGAACTGTTTTGTGAGAATATTTATTAGACTTTGTACATCCCGAAACCCTTTTCGAATAGTGAAGTACCAAGCATTGATAATGGAAACATTGCAAGCATGTTGGAAAATGTGTGAAAGTGATGTTAATAAGTCAAAGTGCTCTGATGAAAATGATAACCAATGTTGTAAAATGGGGACTGCAATTCGTGGACATTGCACATTGCACGTCCCAAACAATAAATAGAACCAAGGCATGAATTACTATCTACCACCGATTCTAATGACAGATTACAAAGAAACTGGACTGGTAGTACTTCTTTAGTCAGGCGATTCATTGTTTTCGGAATGAGTCCATGTTGACAAAACGACATGTTCCAAATTCGTTAAAAAGCGCCAAAAACATATCCGATAACTGTAGAAAGATTATGTTATTTTGTATACACTGACATGTTTATATAGTGTAGTTTGGATTCGAGGAATATGAGGCATCCCTCAGTCACAAATTACTTACTTACAGTGGTTGCCACATTTAATTCTGTAAAAATTTCTGAAAAAAAATATTGTGCAAAAATCTGTATCAAAAAACTAACGGAAAACGGAAAGAAAGGTTTTTTTCATTTTCATTTTGAATTTATTTTTCTTATTTATGGATTGTTAAAGACGTATCATTATAACAAAATAAATAATCATTTTTCGTTATAAATTGTATGATGTCTATACAGGGCGGTTATAGGTAGTCTCCGATTTCTTTTCACTGTATATAATGTAAAACTTCAAAAGTAGTGGATTTAAGTAACATTTCAGAAGTGAAAACCCTAAAAAACCTAAAATTTAGTGGCTTTTAACTTGTTGTTCTGAATTTTATACAAAACATCTATATATATAAAAAAGGATTTCTGTCTGTCTGTCTGTTTGTTTGTCAGATTCTTATGGACTCGGAGACTACTGAACCGATTGACATGAAAGTATGTAGGGGTTTTTGGGGTCGAGGAAGGTTATTATGATAGTTCGAGACCCCTCCCCTCTCTCTGAGGACGGGCTGCCATACAAATGAAACACAAAATTTCTACATTACTCGAGAATTGATCAAGCAAATGAAGACAAATTTGGCATGTGGAGGTTTTAGGGTGCAATAAATGTTTTTACGGTGGTTAGACACTCAATCAAGCAAATAGAGCCAAATTTGGGATGCGAGGGTTTTTGAGTACGTGAAATGTTTCTATGATGGTATTACACCCCCCTTCCCACCGGAATGGAGAAGGAGTCCCACAAAAATACTACAAATATTTCAAACAAACATATTCCAACCAAACATGACACTTGAAAATTTTTGGAAAATTAAAGGAAAATGAGAAAATTTGGAAAATTCAATTCGCATATGTGTAACCCAACCACCCGTGGCCGAGTGGTTAGCGTCTCACATTATTATGCCGGGTGTTCGGGTTCGACTCCCGTCCTGGCCGGGGGATTTTTCGTCAAAGAAATCTCTTTCGACTTGCACTGTGGTCACGCGTATTCTAGAGCTTGCCCCTCGGAATACATTCAAGGCGTGTTATTTGGCTTAAGAAATCTCAACTAAGCATTAATAAATGACGCTAGTTAATGCATACGTTGAGACGGCAAAAGTTCCATAGGGTTTTTCTGAAGTCATTTAAGAAGAAGAAGTAACCCAACAATGATCAATATCAACTGTCTCCGCTGTCCAGTTTGCTGAACAATGGAAGAACAGATAGAATACCCTTACGCCTAAATGGCTACTACAGTGTAATTTACCATAATGTAATGGAACAGAAAACCTGACGCCTAAATGGCTACTACTACTACTGTGTAATTTACAATTTATAGAAACATAAACAAATATACATGTACACGATAAAAACCCGGCTCTGTTACAGATAAAATGCTAATGAGCCTAATCAATAAATAAATGGAATAATAAAAGAAAAATCGCATATGTTCTACAATTACATAGTGACAAGTATTTTTAGTCCATTTGATGTTTGCACTAACGAAATTGATCTTCGTTCGAAAGTGGAAATGAATTTAAATGTGATAAATAAAAATGGATCGCCGAATGTTTTGATATAAGCAAAACTCCAGGAGAGAATTGTTCGTTTTAGGGCTGTCCTTATTCTATCATATTTTCTGTATCGAAAATTTATTCCATGTAACGGAGAAACATGTTATTTGCAAGTGGTTGAAAAATCTTGAACGAGAATTGTGTCTGAAAATAATCTGATATTATAATGACGAGTTTTGGTTGAAGTACTAGGAATTTTATAGTGAAAGGTAATTTTACAGGGTAGATTAGAAGATCATTCAATGAACAGTTCTGCGATTGGACCCATGAACGTGCGCTTAGTAAGAACACATGGTTGTGATAACGAAAAATACATTTTGGGCAAGACGAAATTTGCCGGGTCAGCTAGTATATGATAAATATAAATGTTTCTATCAACAAAATTGTAACTCTCCAACCGCTCTACACTTTGTTCTTTGACACCCAACTACCAGCTTTTTTAACTTCGCTGCAATATCATTTTATACAATTCCTGGCGAATCTTCAGCATCACTTCAAATCACGATTTTTACTCTACTGTACTTATAATCGCCAACCAACTTTCATTTCAACGTTAAAATATATTATTTTCGGTTAGAATATTTCATATTTTAAACATGAAAAAACATATTTTTTCCTGAACTGTATATAATCGAGTCTAAAATTGTGTATAATTGAATCATATATAATCGAGTCAGTATATACAATAGAATATGTTTTTTGCGGTTTGTTTTTGGGAGATTTTGCACAAAAAAAAAACCGCACAAGAACAAAAATGCAAATTGTGTGGTGTATGAAAAGAAGCATATTTGACGAAGTTATCGTCCATTTCGTTTTTTTTTTCGATGGTTTATATGCTTTTCAGTGCGAAAAAAGCATATTTGCGTCTCAATTATTCCCCTCGTCCCATCAGATGCTCTATGTTTTTGCATGACATCATTTCTAACAGCAACACGTTTCAACATGCAGCTAAAAGCACAAAACAGCCACGCGCAACCGAAAAGGCAAAGTGCCCCATCGCAAAGCAGGGAAACAACAAAAAAATTGAACGGTGAATGGCGAGGATTTGAGTCATTTTCTTGGGGGAAATATTGTTTATGCGGTCCCTATCTACCGCATAAAAAAGCTTTTTTTTTTCAAAATGATCACCGAACACGATTTTTTAAAGCTGCTGGTGAAGTTGTAGAATGTAGAATTTAAAAAAAGTGTCCCACAAATGACCTTAGCCGGAGCGGAGAGGAGAGTTTATATTTCATATGGTTCAACACTTTTATGAATCAAGGTATGTATCTTCATGATTCAACGAAAAAAAAACAAAGTTTGTTAGTAAGAAGGTAGACAGAGAAAATGCACTGTATTTAATTTAATATTTAAATTTGAATTAAAAAAAAAGAATTTAAATTCTGTATCTTTGCTGAAAATCTGTAATTCTGTATATCAGATTATGTATCTGAAATATGGCGAAAAATCTGTAAAATACAGAATATGCTGTATATGTGTAAAGCCTGACAGTGAAACCTGTTGAATATGGCGGAACTAAAATTTAGACGGTAATGTTTTTCCTTTATAGGTGTTAGTCCGATTTCTTGTCTACCAGGAATCATGGGCTAACAGCGGTACATTCAGACGCTTAGTGAAGTCATGCTATTTTATGCTGAGAAGGAAAAAAGCTCGATACGCATTCTTTGCCTTCGGGTGTGGTCTTCTTAATTATAAAATCTGAGCCCCATCTGAGCGTTGCTTTTCATCGTTTGGATTATAAACCCGGAAAACAACCCAACGTAGAAATTCATCGTTCAGAAAAAAAAACTAGTTTTCCCAACAGACATGGCGTGGAACGCCTTTCCTATTCAGTTTCATTTTACGCTTGGATAAAGCACGGTCTGATGTGTGTTCTGGTTCGTTCCACCCAAATATATAATCTAGTTTCTATATTATCAAAAAAGAATGAAGCGATTAGAGACAACTGAGCCCCGATGGCATCGCCAGCCGGTTGTTTGTTGATTCTTCGTTTCTTCTAGGCGTATATTGGGTATTGCATACATAAGCTTATCGTACGATAAACAGAAAATCATGCCAATCTTTTTGATCAATTTATTTTTGATAATTTAATAAACATTTTTTCATGTGTCTTATGTTTCGTAACGTCAACAGGTGAGCATTTCCACGTCAACCAAATTAACGCACTCACCAATCTAAAACATGTAATTGACCCGATTCAATCACACGATAAGACTTAAAAACAATTTTAATGGCATATAAAACAATGGAAACACTTTCTGAAATTAATTTAAATTTTGAAATAAATTTCTCATACTCTACTTTGTTCTAATCGAATTGTAAGTAAAATTGTCTAAAGTATAAATAATCGATCCACCCTGTTCCGATTATTGTAATATCTGTTATAATTATTGTTGAATCATTTCTTCGCACTCAAAAATGTATACACAAAGCACATAGGGGTAGTGGGGGCAAATTGGTCATGGTGGACAAAGTGGTCACCTGCTTGTTTGGTAGTATAACTTTTGACTATAAATGCCGTATTGATAATCACCTTATGTTTGAAGCATTTAATGACTTTTGAGTCACCCTGTACTTCAGTAAAGTTGTCGCATGTCAAAATATATATAAAAACAGAAATTACTTTCTCGGTAGTAATTCGGCCGTAGTTCTGATCGCATGGTATCTAAGAAATTTCTCGTGAAATTTAGTTCATTTAATCTGACATGTTGGACAAATCATCAGTTTGAACGACTGTTCACATATTCTAGTAGAGGTGGCCAGATATTTTGTTTGATCCCAGCGATTTATTAGCATAGAAATAGGATTACGTCTTTCGTGAATATATCGGGGTACGAAAATCTAAAATCGAGCACATTGTGAAAATTGTCCAATTTCAAACGCTTATTGCTCAGTCATTTCATGATGAATTGATGAAATTTTTGCGTCAATCGATTTCGGCACTCCATAACAATTTTTTATATTGAAGGAAATAATATATGTCATGCGAATAACTATCGAACAATTGAGAAATCTCAACCCCTATCCTAACGGAAATACCTACTTCTGATTGGTCGGAATTGACGACACATGCGGTGGTTCCCAAACAGAGACATCAAAACCAAGCTGCCTGGGGGAAATCGACATTGCAAGTATATGAAAGTAAGGGGAACTTTCGTTCCTAGCGAAATGTGTTCCCTAACAGAGACATCAAAACCAAGCTGCCTGGGGGAAATCGCCATTGCAAATATATGCAATTTTTTAACATTTTTATTTCGCTTGCCCTGTTTGTATGTTTGTAACATGTCTGTAGCGCTGTCCCACATTGATAGAAATTTAACCCCCTTCCTGTTGACCGATTGATCAGAAATTTGGAACACACCTTTATCTCTGGAGTCACTATAAAACTGCGTATTTCATGAACTTGAAAATCCAAGATGGTGGCTACAAAATGGCGGATTACATATTTTCTCAAAACCTTATCAATGTGGGTTTTGTCCAAAATTCCATCAATATGGGTATTAAATGAAAGGGCTTAACTAGTGGAATACAGTTGTTTATGGAAAACCTCCACAAAATGGCGTCATGTTGTTTTTTCAACACTCCATCAATATGGGTATCAAATGAAAGGGCTTCACTAGTAGAACACAGTTATTTATATAAAATTTAAATCCAATATGGCGTAATATGTATTGTTTTTCAAAAACTGATCAGTTCTTCTTCTTCTTCTTCAATGGCACTAACGTTCCTAGAGGAACTTCGCCGGCTCAACGTAGTATTACTTGCGTCATTTTATTAGTACTTAGTTGAGATTTCTATGCCAAATAACACGCCTTGAATGCATTCTGAGTGGCAAGCTCAGAAATCTATTCTATGTACATTTTATTTTTGGGCTGCCGGTTGACTATACACACTTCAAATCATTTTGTTTATGTTCGAAGAACTGCTATACATACACTATTTACACAATTCACTGTTGAAAATGTCACTTTGTTTTGATTTGCTCGTTGATGATGGTGCCACTGCTCATGTGATTATGGTGTTGCGTTTCCCTGCGAAGTGGATGCCTCTTCTTCTGTTGTTGCAACTGCACTCGATGCTTGCTGCTCGATGGTTGATTGAAAACTTCGTGCTTCGCAGTTCAGTTTTTGGTTTTAAGGGACTTTAACTCGATGGTCATTTATCCCTGATTCGTGCTTCGCACGGTTGGGTGGTTCTTTTTATACCCTCGCACTTTCTTGTCGAAAGGAGAGGGGAAGGTCATTTATTTTCCCTTCCGTCCGCGAAGCCTCCCCCCCAATGTTGATATTAAATGATATGATTTGACTAATAGAATACAGTACATCTTAAAAATATTCCGAGGAAAATTAGGTAAGAAATAAAAAGTAAAAAAAGTTGAATGGTTTTGTTAAGGAGAAATGTGCTAAAGATAAAAATAATGTACTAAAAAATGTAAGGTGTTGTATCTAGGTCACGACCGCATATTTTCGACGTAGAACTACGCAATTATATTATGCAATCCACTTGTTTACCACTTCGAATATTATTTTAGAATGCATCGAAATTTTTGTAATAGATTATGTTCTTCGTTACAAATAAATTTGATGAACGTCCTTTTACGTTTGAAATGATGCCTAGGACTACCAAAATATGTGAACGGAAGAATTGTCAAACGATCATTATATTTTACATTTTTTTCTGAAGTCATTGCACACCTTATGTTTACGTAATTTTCGAACCGCGAAAGTTCATTCACCTCTAGTATCTGAAATGACGATTTTCCAAGGCTTCTCAGTTTAAAAGAACGTTTTAGGAAAACATATTCCGAACTGCACAGCGACAAGCGAGTACAAAAGTACTCAACACCAAAAAATACCCCCTACTTACATATATTTGCAAAGCGGATTCCCCCAGGCACATTAATTTTGAAATCCGTGTTAGAGAAACACAGCTCAGTGGGAAAAAATATCCCCGACATGCATGTTTTGACAAAGCGGATTCCCCCAGGCACATTGATTTTGAAGTCCGTTTTAGGGAAACACAGCTCGGTGGGAACAAAAATACCCCCGACTTGCATGTATATTTGCGCTCGAGAACGGGTCGTTAGGTTTAAGCTGTCTGTGTTGTTGTGTTCATTTTCACCCAAGGAAAGTTTATACGGCGAGAAAAATTGGAAAGTGAAGAAATGTTAGAAAAAGTGATTTCCCATATGCTCTACGTGTAATATTAGGTGTTGTTAGTCCAATTAAAATTCGTTTTTGGTTAAATAAACACTTAGAAACTAAAAATTATAAAAGAAAATTACGTTTCCCATTTAAATATGTTTTCTCTACATTAAAGTAATATGTTTTTACTGGTGAGAAAAATTGACAATTGAGTTCGGTATTGGTAATCATCATTGGCGAGTTTTTGTTTTCTTTATTTCATCCATACATAACACAGTAGAGATGGGCAAACCGTTCATGAACTGATCAAAAGAACTAATTCACCAAAAAGAGTGAACGAACTACCGTTCTTTTTTGCTGGGCAACAGTTCATATAAACTGTATACCCAGTTCAGAACGAACTGTGTACGGTTAGCGGTGTGTAAGAGGAAAGAAAACGAACGAGTGATAGATGAATGGTGCTGCAAGGTAAATAGTTCTTCAATTAACGAATGAAAACAAACGATAGTACCATGACATAACAAAAATAATATGTCGGTATTGTCGCTTTCATAAAAAACGCAAAATTTCAGGATACGATGGTTTTAAATTAGATTGTTAAATTATTTATCAAATAAAATTTTAATTTCATATTTTGGGGGTCAGGGTAAATATTTCAGCAAGTTGATATGCAAATCTACCTCACTTAGAAAATATAGTTGAAAGCGGAAAGATTTAAACAGTCTTGTTATATATTATATCATATTGTGCTCGATAATTTTAAGATGGACGTTCGCAGTCTGGGTAAAGTTTTGCTATAGCATTTATTGCAATACATCGTAAGCAAAGCAGCACAATGCTAGTTTATGCTGAAAATAATGAATAACGACTCAAATAAAATCAAAATTTCAAAATCAAAGTTTGATTTTCTATTGTGCTAACTTATTTCTAACCAATATCGGACGAATAATGATTGAACAGCATTTTATGAATGAACAGTCTTACATAACATTCCACACTTTTTATACTTGCTTTGACATATCCCTCCACTGTACAAAAGAGTGAGAGAACTGCTCAAAAGAACTAGTTCACTTAAGTGAACGGTTGATCACTGAACGGTTCATTAAAGTGAACCGCTTTGCCCACCTCTATAACACAGGAGGCATCCCGTCTAGGATTACAGAGGGTGATTTTCATCATATCTCGTTCCACTTCGGCATCTTTTATCTGATACGCACCATCCAACGACTGTTTACCATCCTTCTATCATCATCACTCGGTAAACACTGGTGAAGTGAACAAACAATACCCAACAACCAAACAAAACGACCACCAAATCATTATTAAACGATGTAATTCTTCAAACATGTCCAAAATCAACAGATAGCCTGACGGAATCCTACGACAACTATGCGGTCGTGTCTCGGACACAACCCTCCCGTGACTTTTTTTCTAATGGTGAAAAATGTACTATTTTGAAATTTTATAGTAAAAGGCTTTTGCTATCTTGAACAACAATGATTTGAACTATAATATTCCTCGAAAAACGCGAATCGAAGCGGTATGTGGACGACGGAAATGTGATTATTCCTGAGGGTGATCACTGTGCCCCAACTTCCCTTAAATAATTTTCTGTTCAACGCAACTGCCACTTTCTGCTCAACCTCGCTCGGATGCATAAATACGTAATGTTGTCTGTCATCTGGTCTCATCCGCACAGGTGGCACTATTTACTCACCGAAAACTGTTGAAACGTTCCCTTCGAATTATCGATGTGAACCAAATCCAAACCATCCCCCCTCCCAGTGGATTACGAGGAACTAATTAGCACAACCCATCCGCGGCGTTGTATATGGGTTTCAACATCCGGCAATAACTAAGACAACTCCCCCCTCATTATCATCATCATCAACATCAGCAACAACAACAACACGTGCACCTGTTCCCCCGGTGGGACAAATGCCAGGTGTGTGTGTGTGTGTACGAGTGATCAAATGTATGACTATGTTGCGCAGTGTGCGAGGTTATGTCATAGTTTAGCTCGTAGGTGGAAAGCGCTGGATGGCGCTTCGAAATAATTATCGTAACGATTAACCTTATGCTGGGAATCGGGGTATGTGTTTCCGGTGTGTGGGCGTCGTGTTGGGATATGACAATTAATCACCGAAGGATATTAGAATATTTGCATCAATTACAAATTAGTTTAAACTATCAATCGAAAATTTGTCGCCGAGGCTGTTGCCTCGGCTGATTCCGATCAATTATATTCCAAGACACCATTTGTTAGAGCCATATCCTTCGGATCAGACCCTGATGACGAAGCTTTTCGATGGAAGCTGTGGATCCACAAATGCCACAAATAACTATTATCCCACTTACACGAAATACACTGAATCGGTGAGGATAATGAGGCCTTCGTCTCGTCGATAAGCTCTCCTGGCTTTGTCGGTTGGAAAAATGTTTGAGCCAGATGTGATCGGTTGTATTCGTACCGTTCGCCGCCCAATTAGTGTATGTTTCCATGTGTTCCGAGACCTCTCGTCGATAAAGATGCGATGCTGGGGCCCTTGATGCTGTTTTTCGCTGCAGGGAAGAAACTTTGTGTTAGCTCGACGCCCGATGGACGTGGGCTGGTGGAAATGTAACACTGGATAATACGGATAATTGGCGGGCTAATAAGTGTGCTAATAAAACGATTTATATTCCATGGAGCGAAAAGTAAACATGGCCATTTGTGGTGGCGCCAGTAGAACCAGCGGTGAACGAAAGTTCGGAGTTGATTTTTACAAATGATACGCATGACCTTTGGGACACTACATATATGCTTGATGCATGTGCAAATGAAACAGTTATAATTCCCCGTAATCGAGGGCGGTTGAAAGCATGCACAAAATTCAACTCTATCGACCATAACCATTTAAAGAACAACTTTGTTAGGTTTTTGCTTGCGATGCCATGACGAAGCCGCTTTAAACTACGACGAGCTTAACGTATTTACTTTATTTCTTCCCTTCTCTCATCGACAGGATTGTCACCGAACCAAACGTGCAACTCAAAGCAAGCAATGTGATGGCGATAGGTATCGCACCGTAATCCAATTTGGACAAGCTATCGCCCGTCGTCCGGAGGAAGAGCAGGCGGCTAAGGTGCCCCGTTGTGTGGTTCTGTGTAGCGGTGAAAATATAATCCCATTCCGGGGAAGTTCCGGCTAAGTCAATATGAAGCCAACAGTTATCCTATTCACGATCGGTTGCGTTGTGCTGGGGACGGCCTTCGTGAGTGCTCAGAATTCCGCCAGCAGTGATCCAGCTCCGGGTCGGTCGCCCGGTCCGCCCGGAGTGCTGGAGCTTACTGAATCTGAGCACGGTGAAGCGGTCGATGTTCCGACGTACATCTTTACCAAGGATGATGATGATGACATTGACAACAACCGGGCGCCACCGTTGATGTCGAACGACGTTCTGGATCCGCTGGATGAGGGGGAAGAGCACGGGGAGGTGGGTAAAGTGGCCGATCCAGAACGGATCGTAAGTGATGTCAGCAGTGAATCCTCTGGTGTGAGCGACGCACCGGTAAACGTTAATGGTGGGGAACGATCAAGTTCTGCTGCCGCGAGAGAAATCGCGGCCGACAATCAGCTCCGTGAACCGGGTGAAAACTCGTTGCCAGAACCGTGTTCTCGCAGTGTTGATGATTATTTGAAGCCCAATGATAAGATAGTACGGGTTGACATCAGTGAAGCGGTGCGAAAGAATGACGTCGATAGACTTCAGGTAGATATCGTGCACGATGTGTTTGATGCGACTAATGGGATCGTCTCAGGCGTTGAATACAGAGGTAAGTTTTCATAAAATATTTCAGTATATCAGACCAGCTGCAAGAACTAACAAATTTCTCGTCAGTTAATTCCTCATTGTTGTCGGAATGACACAAATTACATCCAAGATTAGTGAAGTTACCTAATTTTTTATGAATCTTTATTCTTTAATAGTGGGCAGATTAAAAAATCCCTAGAAAATAAAACATATCTAGTTACACGGAATAAATTATAAAAAAGGATTTTTCCTTTGTTTAGTGTTCCTATTCTTCACTCATAACAATACAGGTCGGACTCGGTTATCCGGGATTCGATTATCCGGAATTTCAGACTCGATTATCCGGAGTGTTTTTACTAGCTGACCCGCAAACTTCGTCCCGCCCAAAATTTGTTTTTTGTTATCAATACCTTCAAACATTCACGTTTTCTTACTATGAGCAAGTTCATGGGTCCAATCGCAGAACTGTTCATTGATTGATCTTCTATTCGACCCCGTTGAATTTACCTTTTACTCTAAAGTATTTCTCTCTAGTATTTCTAACAAAACTCATCAAAGTATTATAATATCAGATTATTTTAAGACACAATTCTCGTTCAAGATTTTTCAACCACTTGCAAATAACATGTTTCTCCGTTACATGGAATAAATGTTTTCTACAGAAAATATGACTGTAGCGACCCGGATGTGTTCGGAGCGGATGTATTTAGTTAATTTGAAAACCCCGTTGTGAACTTGGCACACTTTTGGGGGTTGTGAAGTAATTTGTCGCGCTACAGTTAGTTTTTGACCGCGCGCCCTAGGTTTTAAGTTAGTAAATAAGGTAGATATTGTAAAAATAGAAGGTTGAATAAAAGTATTCGAGTCGGTGAGGTTCGAAGAGTTTTTCCCCCGAAACGTTTGCCGCGCGGATGGTAGTTCGCGTTCCGTCGTTTCTGACTGGAAAGGAAAAGAAAGAAAGAACCAGTGCTTCAATGATACAATAAACACAGCCATAAATCGGCCAATTCCTTCCTCGAATTCTACTCTTATCAACACATCCGGCAATCCTTTTTTTGGTATAGATTGAAGAAGATATAGGAGTGCGTTTCATCACATCAACATTCATTTCCAGTTTCGAACAAAGATCAATTTCGCTAGCGCAAACATCAAATGGACTAACAGCACTTGTCACTATGTAATTGTAGAGGAATATAGGAATTAAATTTTCCGAATTTTCCCTTTTTCCTTCAGAGTTTTCCGAAAATTTTCAATTGCCATGGTTTGTTGGAAAATTTATGGTTGAAATATGTGTAATATTTTTATGGGACCCCCTCTCCATTCCAGAGGAGGGAGGGGTGTCATACCATTATAGAAACATTTCTCATAGCCAAAAACCCTCACATCCCGAATTGTGCTTGATTAGTTTTCGAGTTATGCAGAAATTTGTGTTTCATTTGTATGACAGCCCACCCTTAGAGAGCGGGAGGAGTGTCTAACCACCATAGAAATATTTATTGCATCCTAAAACCTCCACATGCCAAATTTGGTTTCGATTGCTTGATTAATTCTCGAGTAATGCAGCAATTTGTGTTTCATTTGCATGGCAGCCCGCCCTTAGAGAGGAAAATGGAGAGTCTAACCAGCATAGAAACATTTATTGCACCCTAAAACCTCAATATGCCTAATTTGGTTTCATTTGCTTGATTAATTCTGAAGTAATGCAGCAATTTGTGTTTCATTTGCATGGCCGCCCGCCCTTAAAGAGGGAAGTGGAGTGTCTAACCACCATAGAAACATTTATTGTACCCTAAAACCTCAATATGCTTGATTTGGTTTCATTCGCTTGATTAATTCCTGAGCAATGTAGATATTTGTGTTTAGTTTGTATGGCAGCCCCCCCCCCCTTAGAGAGGGAGGAGGGGTCTAAAACTATCGCGAAAACCTTCCCCGGCCCCAAAAATAAATTTTCATGTTGATCGGTTCAGTAGTTTCCGAGTCCATAAGAATAAGACAGACAGACAGACAGAAATCCATTTATATATATATATATATATATATATATATATATATATATATATATATATATATATATATATATATATATATATATATATATATATATATATATATATATATATATATATATATATATATATATATATAGATTTTCAGAAATTTTGAATAATTTGTAAAATTATTCCATATTTAATAGCTAATATAGGTATCAAATGAAAGAGCTTGACTAGTAGAATACAGTTATTTATCAAAAATGCAAATTCAAAATGGCCGCCACCACAAGATGGCGCCATATATTTTTTCACAACCTCATCAATATGGGTATTAAATGAATGGTCTTGACAGGTAGAACACAGTAGATCATGGAAAATCCAAGTCCAAGATAGCCGCAGTTCCCAAATAAACAATTACTTTTTAATGGTTCCATTCAGCTCGCCCTGTTTGTATTATGTTTGAGTGTTTTGTAGGATTGTCCCACATTAATGGAAAATTGACCCCGTTCCTGTTGAATGATTAATCTGAAATTTGGAACATATATTTAATTCTACTGTCATTATAAAACTGCTTATTCCATGATCTTGAAAAATTCAATTTGGCCACTGCAAAAAAAGGCTGAATGGCTTGATTTGGAGAATACGAGGGTCACTATTTATATTTCGGGAATAGGAACAAAAACAAATAGTTAAGCTGCGAATATATTTTTATTGTTTTTCAAAGTACTCGCCACGATGATCGATACACTTTTGCATGCGCTTAAACCAATTTTCAAAGCATTTATTCCAATCGACACGAGCCTTTTTTTCGAGCGATTGTCAAATTATGTGGGATCCAACGTGAACATAATTTTCGCACAACTAAGTGTTCATGTAAAATCGCATATATGCTGGTGGAACTAATGCTTAGGGATGCCTCAATCTCACAATAGGTTACATGACGATCTTGCTTAATCATTTCGTGCACAGCATCGATGTTTTCTGGCACTACAGTCGATTTTGGACGACATTCACGAAACTCGTCGGACAGCGAACTACGACCACGATTGAATTCACTATACCAGCGATACACAGTGGTTTTTGATGGAGCTTCATCGCCAAAAGTCAAATTAAGTGGATTGACGCACTCTTGTTGTGATAATCCACGTCGAAAGTCGTAAAAAATCATCGCACGAAAATGTTCATGATTCAGTTCCATTTTTTTGCCGAGACCAAACTTTCAACTAAATATAAAACAAACAAATAGCGTCCGTATGACAAAATGTTCTGAGTACGTATATCGTCAAAAATGTCAAACTTTACGATGGAACCGTCAGATGGACTCACATGACATCAGTGTTGCCAATTCCCGAAATATAAATAGTGACCCTCGTACACTACACTATGAATAACATAAATTCGCAAAGGTCGCCGCCACAAAATGGTCGACTAGGCATTTTTTGCAATCCCCTCAATATTGGTATAAAATGAAATGATTTGACTAATAGAATGCAGTAAAGGTCGGACTCGATTATATGTGATTCGATTACATACAATTTTGGACTCGATGGGGTAAAAATCGTGATTTTTGAAGATTTTGCTTGAATTTTCACCAGGAATTGTTTACATCGATATTGCAGCCAAATTAAGAAAGATAGAAGTTGTGCTTCGAAGAACAAATTGTGGAGCGGCTAAAGAACTTCATTTTAATTGATAGAAACAATATAGTTTAATTTAAATTTTTAGGATAAAATTGATATTAACACATTAAAAATTATTAATTTTTAAGTGTTTCGCTTCCAAAATGTTATTAAAATTCACTAATTTAGAGTTGTTCCACTATTATATCCTGTACTAAATTTTCTCATCTTTCAAATGAAAGCATCAGAATAGTCTTCCGTAGCGTACTTTTTAATGTGGAGCCAGTTTGAAGCAACAGAGTCCGAAACAAAAAAAAAAGTTCTACAACTCTGTGATTGTTGAAATTCGAACATATGCGTAGGAGGATTTTTTTCATCAAATATGATCGTCTATCACCTCCTGAGAGAATCTGGATAAATTTATTTTTTTCGTATGAGAAAGGTGTTTCTGACTTTAAGGGGATGAATCAAAAATCAAATTCCTCTTTTATTTTCAAAAAAGGAAAAATACATTTAAAAAAAACAAATAAAGAAAAAAAATTGTTTTGACTCGATTATCCGAAGGATTCGATTATCTGGAGTGAAAAAAAAATCGATACTCCCGATAATCAAGTCCGACCTGTAATTGTATTATAGTCACTTACATCCAGTCTACTCGCATACGAATATTGAACGAAAACTGAAAACATGTTAACTTTGAAAAATCATAACTTAAAAATTAAACAACGCCTCCCTGGTTTCGAGATACGTTATGTGAAAAATGCTCAGCTTTCCATAAAAAATATAAACAAATATGGCGCCCTTGGTCCCGAAACGATGTAAGCTATAAAAAAAATATATAATCAATAATTACGAAAACAAAATCTATTTTTGTTCAGAGTGTAATATTTTTTAAAACAAGACTAGCTCATTAGCTTCAATTTGATATGACGATCATCTGATTCGGTTCAGTAGATCAAAAGTTATGATTTTTTGTAGTGGAAAAAATGGAAAAAAAATGATTTTTTGGACCATCGGAAACCATGGAAAAAAATTATTTTTTGGACCATCGGTTAACTTTGAAAAATCTAACTCAAAAACGAAAAAAACGCCTCCCTCGTTTCGAGATATGTTATGTGAAAAATCCTCAGCTTTCCAGAAAAAATATAAAAAAGCGCCTTTGGTCCCGAGACCATGAAAACTATAAAAAACGAATACAATCAATAATAACGAGGGCAGGATTCGACGAGGTGCTTGGCTTTAATTTGATATGTCGATTATCTGAATCGGCCTAGTGGCTCAAAAGTTATGATTTTTAAAAAAAAGTCATTTTTGGGAAAAAGAGGAAAAAGTTGATTTTTTGGACAACCCTAAAATGTAAATGGTCACCCTACTGAAAAAATAAAAAAATACGGGTCTATTGTTTTGCGATAAAGAACAAAACTACCACTTTTCACGAAAATCTGAAAACCACAATATCGGTTTGGCATGGAATAGCTGTATAAGGATATAAACATGTTCTGTTGTGCTATGTAGTTTTGGCGAGTTTTATTAAATCGTTTATTTTTACAGGCTCAATTACATAAGTTTAAAGGAGCCGAATTCTTAACTAAATATATTAATTATATCTATATATCTATGAACAATTATCCTTAATTCTATTGTTAATAAGGTAGAAACCGATTACTCGCGGTAGACTCGAGTTTAGAAGGGTGACATATTTTTATCAGGAATAGGATGGGATATAAGGATATGTTGACAATGTTCACACTCACACTCATCACACTCAACTCTTAAACCTATCTAATAACTACTATGTATTTACATTTCAACTTATTCTATTGTTAGTAAGAAGAGAACCGATTGCTCGCGAAGGAAGAAAAGGAGAGGATAAGGGTATAAGGACAATCACACACGATGATCGATAGCTTTAAGGAAAACATATATTTGGGACATGTAATCAAGATCTAACCGAGCCAACACATCTCTCACCGGCACATTGGGCTGTCTTCCTCGGGCCCGAAGGGAGTTTTCTAAATTCGATCTGGCGACAAGATACAACTCGCACGACCAAAAAACGTGTTCAATGTCGTGATAACCTTTGCCACAAACGCAGAGATTGCTGCTGGCAAGATTAAAGCGGAAGAGTAGTGCATCTAACGAACAGTGATTGGACATGAGTCGGGAGAAGGTACGAATAAAGTTCCGACTCAAGTCCAAACTTTTGAACCACGGTTTGAGGCTAACCTTAGGGATAATCGAGTGAAACCACCGGCCCAATTCATCTTCATTCTACTTGCGTTGCCAGTTAGCAATGGTATTTTTGCGGACTAAAGAATAAAATTCATTGAAGGCGATTTGACGCTGATAAATATCGCCTTCAATTGCACCTACCTTTGCTAATGAGTCAGCCCTCTCATTACCCGGAATTGAGCAATGAGAAGGGACCCAGACAAAGGTAATGACATAACAGCGTCTGGATAAAGCACTCAAAATTTCTCGTATTCTCTCAAGGAAGTACGGCGAGTGCTTTTCCGGCCTCACTGAACGGATAGCTTCGACAGAGCTAAGCCTATCCGTTACAATGTAATAGTGTTCAACAGGTCGTGAGGCAACGCTGTCCTGCGCCCAGTGTATCGCTGCCAATTCAGCAATATACACTGAGCAAGGATATTGAAGACTGTGGGAGGTGCTAAAAAATTAGTTGAACACTCCAAATCCTGTTGACTCATTCTTAGAGGACCCATCAGTAAAATACATATTGTCACAATTGATATCCCCATACTTTGCATCAAAGATCGTTGGAACGATCCTCGATCGAAGATAATCTGATATTCCATGGATATCTTGCTTCATGGACAGATCAAAATGCACAGAGGAATTGATGTAGTCAGGAAAACAAACACGGTTGGGAATATACGAAGAAGGATCAACCTGCATGGAGATGAATTCATGATATGAACTCATGAAGCCAGAATGAAAATTTAGCTCGATCAACTGCTCAAAATTTCCGATCACCACTGGATTCATAACCTTACACCGGATGAGGAACCGAGGAGATAGTAAATTGAAGCGATCTTTTAGTGGGAGTACGCCTGCCAAAACCTCGAGACTCATGGTATGCGTTGAGGGCATACATCCCAACGCGATACGGAGACAAAGATACTGAATTCGCTCGAGTTTAATGAGGTGTGTTTTGGCAGCTGATTGAAAACAGAAACTGCCATACTCCATCACTGAGAGAATAGTTGTTCGATACAACATTATAAGATCTTCGGGATGGGCTCCCCACCAGGTGCCGGTAATTGTACGGAGAAAGTTTATTCTTTGTTGACATTTTTTACTCAGATTCCTAATATGAGCCCCCCAAGTACATTTGGAGTCGAACCAGACCCCAAGATACTTGAATGACATAGCATGAGTGATCGGTTTACCCAAAAGTTGAAGCTTTGGTTTTGCTGGTCTATGCTTCCTAGAAAAGACGACCATCTCTGTTTTCTCCGTGGAGAATTCGATCCCTAGCCCAATGGCCCAGGTTGAAAAATTGTTCAAAGTATCTTGTAAGGGTCCTTGCAGGTCGGATTCGTTTGATCCTACGACAGACACCACTCCATCATCTGCAAGTTGTCTTAGGTTGCAATTTTGTATAAGGCAATTGTCAATGTCGCTTACGTAGAAGTTGTACAAAAGAGGGCTTAAACATGAGCCCTGAGGAGGCCCATGTAGGAAGTCCGACTTACTGCCGAATCCCCGTGAGAAAAATTCAAATGTTTCTCACAAAGCAAGTTATAAAAAAAAAATTATTCAATAGAGGCGGCAGACCCCGATAGTGTAATTTGTCTGACAGGACCTCTATTGAAACTGAATCAAAGGCCCCCTTTATGTCCAAGAATACTGAAGCCATTTGTTTTTTTCCGGCGTAAGCCATTTGAATTTCTGAAGAAAGCAACGCAAGACAATCATTCGTCCCCTTGCCCCTGCGGAACCCATATTGTGTATCTGAGAGTAGGCCATTCGTTTCAACCCATCGATCAAGGCGAAACAAGATCATTTTCTCCAACAATTTCCGTATACAAGACAGCATTGCTATTGGGCGGTACGAATTGAAGTCGGACGCGGGCTTTCCGGGTTTTTGAATAGCTATAACTCGTACTTGTCTCCAATCATCTGGAACAATATTATGAAACTTATTGAATAAATTCAACAAGCGATGTTTCGCCACATCGGGGAGGTTTTTCAACAAGTTGAACTTAATTCGATGCGATCCTGGAGCAGAATTGTTACATGAAAGGAGAGCAAGAGAGAATTCTACCATCGAAAACTCGGAATCAAGATCGCACCTGTCTTGTGGTAGATCTCGAACATTTTTTTGCACAGGAGCGGAATCAGGACAAACCATCCGTGCAAAATTTAAAATCCATCGATGTGAATACTCTTCGCTTTCATTCATTGAAGAGTGATTTCTCATGTTTCGAGCCACTTTCCATAACTTTTTCATTGACGTTTCTCGTGACAAACATCCCACGAAATTTCGCCAATAAGCACGGTTTTCCCCTTTTATCATGTTTTTAAATTGATTTTCAAGGGCTAAATACGTTTGAAAATTCTCAATGGTTCCACGTTTCCGAAAAGCTTTAAATGCATTCGACTTTTCTACATAAAGCTTGGAACACTGGCTATCCCACCATAGATTGGGAGGCCTACGACGAATAGTGGAACCTGGGATGGGTTTCGAAGTTATACTCCTCCAATGGAGGTGAACCATCTCTGGAATTGATGGCTAGAGCAATCACGTCCGCATATTTTTTCCAGTCAGTGTGTCTTGTGAGGTCATATGCCATGTTTATAGATTCAGAAGAATTCGACCCAATGGTGATGGAAATTTTGATTGGCAAGTGATCACTACCGTTGGGATCCTCTATTACATTCCACTTGCAATCTAACGATAGTGAATTCGAGCGAAGCGAAAGGTCAAGAGCACTTGGTTTAGCAGGTGGTTTAGGTACACGTGTTGTTTCCCCAGTGTTCAAAACAGTCATATTGAAGCTGTTACAAAGGTCATATATCAACGATGAACGGTTGTCGTCGCACTGTTCCCCCCGGGCAGTTCCGTGAGAGTTGAAGTCTCCCAAGATCAATCGTGGCTCAGAAGTGAGCACATGTCAACAAGTTGCTTGCGGCTAACCGCAGCTCTCGGAGGCCAATACAAGCTGACAATACAGAGGTCTTTGCCTCTGATGTTTGCATGACAAGCAACAGCTTCGATCCCTCCAATAGGTGGAAGGTCAATTCGAAAAAATGAGTGACAGTTATTGATCCCCAATAGTACCCCTCCGTATCTGTCATCACGGTCCAAGCGTATAATATTGAAATCGTGGAAAGAGAGATCATCTCGCGAAGAAAGCCAAGTTTCGGACAGAGCAAAAACATCACAATTGAACTTATGAATTAAAAATTTGAATGTATCCAATTTAGGCATAAGACTACGACAATTCCACTGTAAAACAGTGATATCTCCGACCTCTCTATTTAAATTAGACATCAAGAGAGATAATCATTGCATTGGTTTTGATGGAGTCGGAAGCATTAAAGCATGTGAATATTTGAGCCACAAGGTCAGTCAACTTTATAAATCCCGATTGGGAAGTTGAGCTGGGCGGAAAAATAGGGACAGTTGGGATTTTTGATGTCCCCTCGAGTGCTGGGTCATTCGAAGGTGAACTATTCCCACGGAAGCCAGGAGGAACCTGATTTTGCTTGTCCGCTGCACTCGATTTTTTAGGCAAGCTAACATGGGGTAACACCGTTGGGATTTGACGATGAACTTTGGGAGTGGTCACATTTTTGCGCCGGGAATTCCCTTGGAAAATAAACGGTGTGCTCCCGTTACCTGTATCCGCTTCCATTTCGTCAACTGGCAGCGAATCGAAGGCATTGTTTGTAGGTAATGGTTGTTGTTGTTCAGCCAGTTGAGAAGCGCCCTTTAAAATTTCCGCAAAAGTGCGTTTTGAGCGTTCCTTCAAAGAGCGCTTCTGTTTCTCCCAGCGACTCTTATAAGTTTCACAAGCTGAGAGCACGTGTGGGGATCCCCCGCAATATGGACACTTTTGCTCAGTCGCATTGCAGGATTTCCCCTCATGTTGCTCTCCGCAAGTGGCACAGCACTCCTTGTTGGCGCAATAATCTGCTGTATGACCAACTGACTTGTATTTGTTGCAAGTCATGGGCTTTGGCACGAAGAGTCGCAGTGGTACCCTCAATTTGTCCACCATAACGTACTCAAGGAGGGCGGAGCCAGCAAAGGTTACTCGAAACGAGTTGGACGGCGTGGATTTTGTTTTTCCCTTTTCCTGGGACACTTTTCCTAATTGATGGCAGTCCAAAATTTTAACTTTCGTCAAAGGGAGTTTTTTGAATCTGCCATCTCCTTGTTTTATGAATTCGCTCGTCAGACCCGTTTCTGCAATCACCCCCGAAATTTCTACGTTATGGGAAGGTACGTACACGCGATATTCTTAAATGAACCGATTGTCAGCAACAATCTCGTTAGCTTGCTTCCGATCAGTCACGACAACACGCAGTTTGTTCGGTCGAACCTTGGAAATTTCGACCAAGGAGGAATAATTTTTTGTCAGATCTTTCATGATAAGAATGACATTCAAAGCTTTTCCTTGTGGTTTGGGCCGGAAGAAAACAACCCACGGGCCAGTTCCAGGTGCATCTTCTGGGTATATCTTGACACGGGGAGCGGAGACCACCGAGGGGGCAGACGAAGACGAGGATTGAGTGGTAGAGGATAAAACAGAGGGGAGGGACGAGGTAGATGGTTGAGTGGGATCGGAAGTAACAGATGAGGAACGCGAAGTCGTCGGCTGAGTGGAAGCGGGAGGGTTAAGGGTTTGAGAGGAGAGGTTTGCGGATTTCTTAAAGGGAGCCTTTTTAGTGTGGCTTGAATCTTCTCCGGAAGAATTATCTTCCGGTGAGGGAACGCGCTTGAGCGACTTCCCGGCCCCTTTTTGTGCAACCGAAGGGGAGTCAATATTTTCATCGTAAGAGATCTCCATATTTGGAGATCTCTCACACTCTTCCATAGTTTATACGGATGATAATTATAATAATATTTTATAATAATTTCTATAACCTAATAAAATAATGATATTTATACAAAATACTTGGTAGAGCACACCAGTGCAACTAATCAGAAAGCGACTGTTCCTCAATCGATTGGTCGCAGGCACAGCTGTGATAGCTAATCGAACAATCACGCTCCGGTCCAAACTAAACGCACATACCAATGCAGATGAACTGGAAACTTCTCGATCGGTTGAACACGTGATCAACGCTCGCCGCAATTGAAATTGTGTATCACACACACGCACTGTCGGCGGTCGCACAGTGTCCGAATGCGGGATAATGGCAAAACACGGCGAAATAAATCGTCACTCCAGTTTTCTGCTGATACCACTTTGTTTTTTGTTCGAAACTAATAGATGTAAGTCAGTGCCTAAAAACTGATGCCGTTCACTTAGCTTATCCGCAAATTCATCATCCCATTAAAACCAGTTTACTATTGCAAAGTCTTTCCTCGCCTGGGCTTCAATAATAAGTCCCCGCGATTCATCTACCAATGGTTTTTCTTCATTATTTATTAAGTTCAATATTGGGTATTATTGAGTTGTTCGGAATAATCATGTCGATTTTTAAGAAAAAAAGACGGGTGGGTAATGTCGGGGACATAACCGGAGTGACGTAGGGCTATACACAGGGGACAGCTTTTGTTAAATATATATTTTAAATATATTGTTTTATTTTCTTCTCCTACGTGAATACCTACCTATCTACCTGAAAAATGGATTAGTTTACTGTTTACTCTTTATGAATATGTTGATGGTTCTGAAAAGAACCTTTGGTGTTGTGTTTTTTTTATCACTCGATATTCCCATCTTGTTCGGTTAAACCTTCCTGTTTAGCTATTGCGTTTGCCACTCGCCACAGCTTTCACAGTTGGAAAATTTCTTCCCATCCAGCTTGTGACATGTTGTTCAGTAAATTACATTTAATGCGACGTGCCGGAGAAACACTTTGCCACTCACTGAAACTAATTGTTGCCTTGATGTGCGCCGAACCGAAGCTGAAAAAAACCGAAAATTATCTTCAATCTAAAGAGTTTATTGTTTTGTTATCACTCGATATCCTCATCTTGTTCGGCTAAACCTTCCTGTTTAGAGATTTGTTGCCACTCGCCACAGCTTTCACAGTTGGAAAATTTCTTCCCATCCAGCTTTGTGACATGTTGTACAGTAAATTACATTCAATGCGACGTGCCGAAGCGCCACTCAGTGTCGCATTGGAGGTAATTTTAACCTGTAATTGAACATTTGCGATGACAGTGGTACAGTGTCGACTTTCAATGTGGGGTCATAATTTGGATCTCTATGTTTACAAAAATGTCCAACTAAATAAGTCGCATTACATGTCCGTCCAATTAGCTAAATTTCGAACTAATTGTAAATTACTGTACTCTCAATCTGGAAACAATTTAAGAATTGGTGAAATTAATTGGGGATTTTCCTGACAAACATCCCACGAAATTTCGCCAATAAGCACGGTTTTCCCCTTTTATCATGTTTTTAAATTGATTTTCAAGGGCTAAATACGTTTGAAAATTCTCAATGGTTCCACGTTTCCGAAAAGCTTTAAATGCATTCGACTTTTCTACATAAAGCTTGGAACACTGGCTATCCCACCATAGATTGGGAGGCCTACGACGAATAGTGGAACCTGGGATGGGTTTCGAAGTTATACTCCTCCAATGGAGGTGAACCATCTCTGGAATTGATGGCTAGAGCAATCACGTCCGCATATTTTTTCCAGTCAGTGTGTCTTGTGAGGTCATATGCCATGTTTATAGATTCAGAAGAATTCGACCCAATGGTGATGGAAATTTTGATTGGCAAGTGATCACTACCGTTGGGATCCTCTATTACATTCCACTTGCAATCTAACGATAGTGAATTCGAGCGAAGCGAAAGGTCAAGAGCACTTGGTTTAGCAGGTGGTTTAGGTACACGTGTTGTTTCCCCAGTGTTCAAAACAGTCATATTGAAGCTGTTACAAAGGTCATATATCAACGATGAACGGTTGTCGTCGCACTGTTCCCCCCGGGCAGTTCCGTGAGAGTTGAAGTCTCCCAAGATCAATCGTGGCTCAGAAGTGAGCACATGTCAACAAGTTGCTTGCGGCTAACCGCAGCTCTCGGAGGCCAATACAAGCTGACAATACAGAGGTCTTTGCCTCTGATGTTTGCATGACAAGCAACAGCTTCGATCCCTCCAATAGGTGGAAGGTCAATTCGAAAAAATGAGTGACAGTTATTGATCCCCAATAGTACCCCTCCGTATCTGTCATCACGGTCCAAGCGTATAATATTGAAATCGTGGAAAGAGAGATCATCTCGCGAAGAAAGCCAAGTTTCGGACAGAGCAAAAACATCACAATTGAACTTATGAATTAAAAATTTGAATGTATCCAATTTAGGCATAAGACTACGACAATTCCACTGTAAAACAGTGATATCTCCGACCTCTCTATTTAAATTAGACATCAAGAGAGATAATCATTGCATTGGTTTTGATGGAGTCGGAAGCATTAAAGCATGTGAATATTTGAGCCACAAGGTCAGTCAACTTTATAAATCCCGATTGGGAAGTTGAGCTGGGCGGAAAAATAGGGACAGTTGGGATTTTTGATGTCCCCTCGAGTGCTGGGTCATTCGAAGGTGAACTATTCCCACGGAAGCCAGGAGGAACCTGATTTTGCTTGTCCGCTGCACTCGATTTTTTAGGCAAGCTAACATGGGGTAACACCGTTGGGATTTGACGATGAACTTTGGGAGTGGTCACATTTTTGCGCCGGGAATTCCCTTGGAAAATAAACGGTGTGCTCCCGTTACCTGTATCCGCTTCCATTTCGTCAACTGGCAGCGAATCGAAGGCATTGTTTGTAGGTAATGGTTGTTGTTGTTCAGCCAGTTGAGAAGCGCCCTTTAAAATTTCCGCAAAAGTGCGTTTTGAGCGTTCCTTCAAAGAGCGCTTCTGTTTCTCCCAGCGACTCTTATAAGTTTCACAAGCTGAGAGCACGTGTGGGGATCCCCCGCAATATGGACACTTTTGCTCAGTCGCATTGCAGGATTTCCCCTCATGTTGCTCTCCGCAAGTGGCACAGCACTCCTTGTTGGCGCAATAATCTGCTGTATGACCAACTGACTTGTATTTGTTGCAAGTCATGGGCTTTGGCACGAAGAGTCGCAGTGGTACCCTCAATTTGTCCACCATAACGTACTCAAGGAGGGCGGAGCCAGCAAAGGTTACTCGAAACGAGTTGGACGGCGTGGATTTTGTTTTTCCCTTTTCCTGGGACACTTTTCCTAATTGATGGCAGTCCAAAATTTTAACTTTCGTCAAAGGGAGTTTTTTGAATCTGCCATCTCCTTGTTTTATGAATTCGCTCGTCAGACCCGTTTCTGCAATCACCCCCGAAATTTCTACGTTATGGGAAGGTACGTACACGCGATATTCTTAAATGAACCGATTGTCAGCAACAATCTCGTTAGCTTGCTTCCGATCAGTCACGACAACACGCAGTTTGTTCGGTCGAACCTTGGAAATTTCGACCAAGGAGGAATAATTTTTTGTCAGATCTTTCATGATAAGAATGACATTCAAAGCTTTTCCTTGTGGTTTGGGCCGGAAGAAAACAACCCACGGGCCAGTTCCAGGTGCATCTTCTGGGTATATCTTGACACGGGGAGCGGAGACCACCGAGGGGGCAGACGAAGACGAGGATTGAGTGGTAGAGGATAAAACAGAGGGGAGGGACGAGGTAGATGGTTGAGTGGGATCGGAAGTAACAGATGAGGAACGCGAAGTCGTCGGCTGAGTGGAAGCGGGAGGGTTAAGGGTTTGAGAGGAGAGGTTTGCGGATTTCTTAAAGGGAGCCTTTTTAGTGTGGCTTGAATCTTCTCCGGAAGAATTATCTTCCGGTGAGGGAACGCGCTTGAGCGACTTCCCGGCCCCTTTTTGTGCAACCGAAGGGGAGTCAATATTTTCATCGTAAGAGATCTCCATATTTGGAGATCTCTCACACTCTTCCATAGTTTATACGGATGATAATTATAATAATATTTTATAATAATTTCTATAACCTAATAAAATAATGATATTTATACAAAATACTTGGTAGAGCACACCAGTGCAACTAATCAGAAAGCGACTGTTCCTCAATCGATTGGTCGCAGGCACAGCTGTGATAGCTAATCGAACAATCACGCTCCGGTCCAAACTAAACGCACATACCAATGCAGATGAACTGGAAACTTCTCGATCGGTTGAACACGTGATCAACGCTCGCCGCAATTGAAATTGTGTATCACACACACGCACTGTCGGCGGTCGCACAGTGTCCGAATGCGGGATAATGGCAAAACACGGCGAAATAAATCGTCACTCCAGTTTTCTGCTGATACCACTTTGTTTTTTGTTCGAAACTAATAGATGTAAGTCAGTGCCTAAAAACTGATGCCGTTCACTTAGCTTATCCGCAAATTCATCATCCCATTAAAACCAGTTTACTATTGCAAAGTCTTTCCTCGCCTGGGCTTCAATAATAAGTCCCCGCGATTCATCTACCAATGGTTTTTCTTCATTATTTATTAAGTTCAATATTGGGTATTATTGAGTTGTTCGGAATAATCATGTCGATTTTTAAGAAAAAAAGACGGGTGGGTAATGTCGGGGACATAACCGGAGTGACGTAGGGCTATACACAGGGGACAGCTTTTGTTAAATATATATTTTAAATATATTGTTTTATTTTCTTCTCCTACGTGAATACCTACCTATCTACCTGAAAAATGGATTAGTTTACTGTTTACTCTTTATGAATATGTTGATGGTTCTGAAAAGAACCTTTGGTGTTGTGTTTTTTTTATCACTCGATATTCCCATCTTGTTCGGTTAAACCTTCCTGTTTAGCTATTGCGTTTGCCACTCGCCACAGCTTTCACAGTTGGAAAATTTCTTCCCATCCAGCTTTGTGACATGTTGTACAGTAAATTACATTCAATGCGACGTGCCGAAGCGCCACTCAGTGTCGCATTGGAGGTAATTTTAACCTGTAATTGAACATTTGCGATGACAGTGGTACAGTGTCGACTTTCAATGTGGGGTCATAATTTGGATCTCTATGTTTACAAAAATGTCCAACTAAATAAGTCGCATTACATGTCCGTCCAATTAGCTAAATTTCGAACTAATTGTAAATTACTGTACTCTCAATCTGGAAACAATTTAAGAATTGGTGAAATTAATTGGGGATTTTCCTGATTATTTAAATCAGGAAAATCCCCAACTACCCCCAACGCCCTCGATGCCGCCTTGTTCTGGATTTGCCACCAAAGCAGTTTGTATAAAGAACAAACTTTTTTCTTCTACTACCTGATGCCGTCCTCCAAATCAACACGGTTCGAGCGGGATTTTGCCTTTCCCTTCACTTTTCCTCCTTTACCATGTCCAGACATGGCTGCTTGGGTTGGTTTGTTGATGTGTTGTGATGCGAAACGATGTGGTGTACGGTTTGAATGAGAATGATCGTTACGGCAGCGGAGCGGGGATTTTTAAGCTGAGTGGCTGGCTCGAGAATTACGCATGTGTGAGACTGCGACCAATGTTTCGTTCATTTTTTTCTTTTTCCTTTCCAATCGTGCTTCATTCTATTTCGCTGCTGCTCTGGTTGCCCGTTTTGGTCGGTACGATTTGAGGAGCACAAAATGGACCAATCAAAAATGGGCACATAGTGCATTTTGACAATGCTTGATATTTTCACAATTATTCAATTATTTATCTCAAGAAAAATGAAATGTTATTCGTTATGATAGATGCGTAGATATATTTCCTATCAATTGATGCAAAAACATTTGCGATCTATTGAGCATTTTTTCCTACTTGTTCAGTGCCTAGATTTCCATTTCACCCCCTATATCTTCCGGTTAGACGTAGTCCTACGTCAAAATATCGTGTACATGTCACATGTTTTTGTGTTGGGCTGTCCACAAGCATCTCATGCTGTCCTACCCTACTTGTATTTTCATTTTCATATTTTTTTTCTCTCCTTGCGTAATGGATAACTAGTCATCAAAAGCGAAACCGTCGATCAAACAGACACATCTAGCACATCAAACATAGAACATTCCGACTAGACATCCTGTCGAAATGTTGTGCTCTGCTTGGAATTAATAATGAACAACACACACACACACACACGTAGCGCCCATTTCCGATTTGTTCGCTCCATCAGATATGACCCACGCCAATCAATCCTGCCATCGGCCGGAGGTGATTACCTGACTGAGCAGAGACAGAGAGAGAAAACACCTCTTACATATTTGATGTTCTAGTGACATTCTAATGTGCCCTGTGCCACATCAAATACTAGATGAGCACGCTACGTTCCGGAGCATATTCGGGTCAATGAACATGCCACAAATGTCACGGTCCTGATGAGTCCAGATATAGGGTCACTCTTCGAGTTCATCGGTTCTGAATAGGTTATGAAAAATGGTGAATCTATTAATGTGGTTAATGAGGGGTATGCCATGAAACGTAGAATGGTTGATACTTATTTTCAAATTTAAAAAAAAAATGAATGGGTTATATCTATGATATAACCGCAAGGTTGACGTGGAACTACATTAGCTTAGCAATCATTCGTTTGTATTGATTAAATTCTTGATTGAATGAAACAGTTTCCAAATTCAATTGAGTTCAATATATTTGCTCTGTAAGTGAAAAAAATGAACAAATGCCGTGTAAAGTCAATTCATTTATTGTGATTGATTGTTCTTCGTTACAAGTAAATTTAATGACGGACCTTTTACGTTTGGTATGATGACTAGAACAAAATATATGTACGGAAGAATTATCAAACGTTTGATGAACCAGCCTAAGGCTGAAAATCTTTCCAATAAAGACAAAAAAAAAATTATCAAACGATTATTTTATTTTACATTTCCCTCTGAAGTTTACATCCCAAAAGTGTACATGCTTCTCGAATCTCGAATTTGCTTGAAACTGGGAAGTTCATTCGCTTCTAGTGGCTGCACGATTTTCCCAGGTTCCTAAGTTTAGAAGATCATGTTAGGACAGACATATTCCACTCTGCACAAAGGCAAGCGAGGACAAAAGTACTCGCAGTTTGCATTTATTTGCAGAGCCGATTTCCCCAGAAACCTCGGTTTTGAAGTCTGTGTTAGGGAAACACATTTCAATCGGAACAAAAATATCCCCGATTTGTATGAATTCGCAATGCCGATTTCCCCACGCTTCATGGATTTGAAGTCTGTGTTAGGGAAACACATTCCAGTCGGAACAAAAATACCCCCGACTTGCATGAATTTGAAATACCGCTCCCCCTACTTTCGTGTGTTCTTCTTCTTCTTTTTGGCTTTAAGAGGGTTTAAACTTTTCAGTTCACTCGCCTCTAGGCTCTTTCGTGTGTTTGCAATGCCGATTTCGCTGCTTGGTTTTAAAGTCTGTGTTAGGGAACATTTTTCGATGAGAACAAAAGTCCCCCTACTTCCATGTATTTCCAATGCCGATTTCCCCAAGGCTGCTTGGTTTTGATGGTTGTGTTAGGGAAACCGTAAATCGGGCCAATCAAAACGATGCAGTTAGGGCGTTTAAATAACGCCTAATATTTTACAGTTATTCAATTGTTTATCTAATGAAAAACGACATTTTGTTAGTTGCGATAGATGCGTAGAAATATTCCCTATCAAGTGATGCAAACATCTCTCCTATCCAGTACGAAATGTTCGAGCTATAAGCATTCGAAATCTTTCATTTTTTCCTGCATGTTCTGTGTTTAGGTTTTCATTTTACCCTCCATATATTCCGGTTAGACGTAGTCCCACGTCAAAATGCAAAGTGTGTGCATAAATAAATAAGCTGTAATCTCCCTCACAGCCATTTGACTAAAAATGAAGGTTATTTCCTCGCGACAATCTTATGAAAACTCTGGCGAAGTGATTCCCCTATCGCAACGAGGAGACAGCCCCATAAATGGCAACATAATTGAAGCTATTATTGTATGTATGAACATAATCTTCAATGCCCCCGCTGTGAGAGCCTTGCAATCGCTAATCCAGCTAAGGAAGCACTCCACCCGGATTTGCTATTAGACGCGGAGCATACAATGTCCCGTGTGCGGGCTCATCCGCGTCCTTTGTATGGGTGTCATGACCCGCAAGGACGAACCAGCTTCGAATGCTAAACATGACGTCGGAAAGATAGATACCCTGGGCTGGGGGGGTGGTGGCAGAAGCTGAGCACAACACAGCAGAGCACAGCTTAGCGCAGTCTGTTCCGGTAACGTGATACACCTTGCCCCCCGCGCGCGCTCATTCCCCGCATTTTTTTCACTACCTCCTGGAAAACGAAACACGATTCTTATCATCGCCTCCTGCAGCAGAATCGTGATGGCGGCTTGCGACTTTTCATTCCCGCTTTTGTGTGATTTGGATGGTGAAATTTTTGCTGCGGGGGTGGTCAGGTTTTCAGGGCGTTTTGAGCCATCGAGTACAATGGTGGGAATCTATAACTCTGGAGTAATGGCGATGAATTACAACTATGAGAATATTTATTTTTATGGAAAATTGGAAAAAAGGAACAATCCTCGGGTGACTGTTTGACACCTCTGGATGATAGTACCACTGTTTCCTGTTTCTCAGGATCAAGTTCACCCCCAGGGTCGGAGATAATCATTGACGCATCAGCAGAATTAGAATTTAATGGAATCGATTCCATGAAAAATTTAGGGATCAATTTTCCAAACAACCAATCCTATTTCTGCACATCTCAACATTTATTGCCACCGCCCTCTGTTCGTGAGAAATCGAAATCGAAAATCGGTGTCGGTGAGGTTGGGTTTGTGCTTCACCCGGGAATGTCTTGAAGCGTTTTTTTCTCTCTCACACTTCTGGCAGGAGTCTCTAAACACCGGAATGATACCGTCGGATAGGGGTGGGTGGAAACACGCAGCAGCAGCGCGGTGGACGTGTCGAATCCATTACTGACAAACACGAAAGTTTCTCGCCTTCTTCTCCGGGCGCTCATCTGTAGCTCACATGTCACGTCATTATTGGAATTGAGGTTAAAGAGGTGGAGTCGGAGCGCTGTTTGTGCCTTGGGTTTGTATATCACGACCCGGCACTAGGAAACAGACGGATGGAAGCAAGGAACGGGTAAAGCATGTCTAATCCGGTGCTGCGGTGAATACTGCTTCGTTAAAGTGGGCTCTGCGGGATCTACACTAACGAACAGAACGGACCCCGGTTCCCCCGATGTAGCAGGTGAAAGAGCTAAAATCATTATGCTGCATTAAATATGCAACACTGTCCGACCTTTTTTTTACTATGAATAGGATTATCTCAAAAGTTATGTTGATGTTATTGAAAACACCTGCGATGACAGTTCGAGGTTAGGGGTCTCATGTTTATGTTATTCGGAATAATCTGGTGTGGCCATTTGATTCACTCGTGAATAATTCCTGCCGCGTCGGAGTGATTTGTAAATCTTCACATTAGTTTTCCAAGTGCTGTGTGGAGTTATAGCTGGGCCAAGTGCTGTAGACGAAATCATTTTCTTTTGATTATCTTATGTTCGTATAACTAATACTGGGCGGACCCGATTATACACTGCGTTTCACAACTATAGAACCACTCATTTTTTCTGAGTTCCCAGAGATATGAAAGAAGTCGGTTGAATTGAAGTATAGGGTTGGGGAAAAAGAAATGTCGTATTTCTGATCGATATTTGACGCTTTATTTAATATACTTGAAATTATCCAATTTAAGTCAGATATGCGCCGTTTTGTTCGCAAACTTGTTGCCATTTAGAAGGCAACTTCATTATCCCCCCCACCCCTCTTATAAAACCCCCCCTCCTTATTTGCAAAAAACTCAGACAGCCAGTTTTCGCAATCCTCTTTTGAGGCCAACTTAATATCACCAAGAGCGTTTTGCATGGACCGGAAGAGATGATAATCAATTGGAGCCAGGTCCGGACTATACGGTGGGTGCAATAGGACATCCTATTCGAGCTCCCGTAGCTTCTGGCGGGTCATCAAAGATGTGTGAGGCCGAACGTTGTCCTGGTGGAAAACAACACCATTCCTATTGATCATTTCTTGCCGCTTCTGGTCAATCGCTTGCTTCAAACGGTCAAGCTGCTCACAGAAGAGAACCGAGTTGAGGGTCTGGCCATAGTTGAGAAGCTCATAGTGGATGATTCCCTTCCAATCCCACCAAACACACAGCAAAACCTTCCTGGCCGTCAATCCGGGCTTGGCGATGGTTTGGGCTGGCTCACCGCGCTTCGACCACGACTTTTTTCGCTTAAGGTTGTCGTACGGGATCCACTTTTCATCACCAGTCACCATCTTCTTCAAAAATAGGTCGAGTTCGTTCCGTTTCAGCAGTGCATTGCAGGCGTTGATTCGGTCTAAAAGATTTTTTTGTGTCAACTCGAGTGGCACCCATACATCCAGCTTTTTTTTGGAATCCAATCGCTGCAAATGGTTCCAAACGGTTTTAGTGTCTATACCCAGTTCCTGGCCAATCGAGCGAGTGCTCACATGCCGGTCTACTTGGATGATTCCAACGATTTTATCGGTTTCTATGACGATTGGCCTACCAGTACAGGGTGTATCTTCGACAGCCACTACACCAGAATGAAATCGATCAATCCAACGCTGTGCTGTACGAATCGTTACAGTATCCGGTCCATAAACTACACGAATTTTTTCGGCTGCCTTCGTTGCAGTTTTACCTCGCAGGTAGTAAAAACTTAAAATATGGCCAATTTCTTGATTGGTGGACTCCATCTTTGACGCGCTATAACTTGAGACTGAAAAGGACAATCACAACACTGTCAAAACGACACGTCTTTTTTGTCGTCTTTAAATAGCCGTATAGTATGACCCGATGCGATAAGTACAACACAAGATATGTTTAAGTGTTGCCATATATTGACAATATACGACATTTCTTTTTCTCCAACACAATATATAGCGTAGGATATAATAACTATCTTCATTTAAAAGACTGGTCATTTGAACTTTATTGTTGTGTTCAGGCGCGAAACATTTAAAAAACTAAAATTCCAGTGTTTCATAACTATAGAACCAGATGGAAAAACTCTCACTCCTATTCAAAATTAACGTGAATTTCACATGAATTACAATAAGTTTCTAATTCGTAGGTGATCTTTAGTTCTCAATCAGTTCAAATAACGCATTCGGGGTGGTTTTGATTAAGTTGCGCTATGTTGTAGTGTGTTTCTCGTTCTTTTAAACTCTTCAAATCACTCATACTGCTTGTAAGCTGCATTTACTATTCGTACGATCACTTCTCATAAGTTCTTGATAGGGGTTTGATCCGGTAAACAAGCTGACCTGTCCAGAATCTGAAGTCCCTATTCAATAAACCATGCCTTGACTTTCCGGATGTAGTGAATGAAGCAAAATTACCCAATTATCACGGTGTTTTTGATGCAAAAAAAAAGTAAATGATTCTGAAGTACTTCGTTGCACTTCAGACTGTACATTAGTGTTGATGAAAAGCTATCTGAACCGGGCCATTTTGAAAATATTTCGCTCAAACCATCAAACTGCCACCTGCAAAGTTGGTCCCCATGGCCTAGGGGTAAGCGTTGCTCTTGTCAAGATGGGGGCTTCGAGTTCGATTCCCGTTCGGGTCAGAAATTCTATCGTCATAGATCGTTTTTCTGGCTTGCACTGGTAAAAGGGAACTGTCTAGGGTGTGGTGGGATGAGCATATTGCGCATTGCCAGTCTCAAAGAAAAGCCACAAAAACCCGGAAACAGCTCTCCAAGCGAATTGACGCCGCTATAAGCGTCTTCGCCCAGTCCTGGTGGTACTCGGGACGTAAAGCAGCAGTATCACGATGGTCCTCCTGCGAGATAGTGGGGTTGGTCGCAAGCCTTGGGAGCCCACTAAGCACCACTAAAACACCAAGCAACGAACGATATACAAGAAATATTGTGAATCAGGCCATGTTGTAAAGACGTTAGACCAAAATAAATAAAACAAGTTACGAGTTGAAAAATTACATGACACGTTCCGTAAGTCCTTCCAGTATGAAGAAATTCTCTTCAAATTGGACTTCTTTTAATCAGAGAAATTCTCCTGAAATAGTGAAATTCATGGCATTAGCTTCCACGCCATTTTTTGGACCCGCAACTTTGGAGATGGTATTTTTATGGTTTGGGGAGAATTTTCTCAAAAAGGCCTGGTTTAGGTAGCTTCCCATCAACACGAATGAACAGTCAGAAGTGCAACGAAGTACTTCAGAATCATTTACTGCTGTATTTACATCAAAAACAATGTGATAATTGGATAATTTGGCATCAATTCGTAAAATCCGGAAAGTCATGACATGGGTTGATGAATAAGGGTTTCAGATGCTGAACTGGTCAGCATGTTTACAGGATCAAAACCTTATCAAGAACTTATGAGGAGTGATCGTACGAATAGTAAATGCAACTTTCAAGCAGTATGAGTGATTTGAAGAGCTTAAAAGAACAGTATCCTCTGTGTAGAACGAGATACAACCTACAACATGGCGCAGCTAGGTCAAAACTACCCCGAATGGAATATTTGAACTGACTGAGACCAAAGATGAGCTATGAATTAGAAACTTATTGTAATTCATGTGAAATTGACGTTAATTTCGGAAAGGAGTGAGAATTTTCCCATCTGGTTCTATAGTTATGTTTTATGTCTATTTTAGTTTTTCAAATGTTTCGCGCCTGAACACAACAATAAAGTTCAAATGACCAGTATTTTAAATGAAGATAGTTATTATATCCTACACTATATACTACAATTCAACCTACTTCTTTCATATCTCTTGAAACTCAGAAAAAATGAATGGTTCTATAGTTGTGAAACGCAGTGTATATAGTCTCCAATTTTATTTCACCGTATTGAATCGAAATCTGTGTATAATCAAATATAACTACAGAGCTATTGACTCTGTTTGCCTCAAACTGACTCTAATTCGAAAAGCGCGCTGTTTATAACGATTCTGTTGCTTCCATTTGAACGAAAAAAAAAAATTAGTGGAATTCAATAACATTTTAAATTCATAAACATAAAAGGGAGTATTTTCCTAAGCGTTTTTCAACATTGTCTTCCAAAAACTGTATGATGAACTTGATTGTTTCTCTCAACCAAATTGAAGGTCTCTAATTTCTCTACAAATCTGTTTTTGACACTCAACTTCTGTCTTTTTTCATTTCGCGGCAATATAGTATTATCCTTTTACAAATCTAGCCGCTTGCGAAGAATTTTCTCTCTAAAACGCCTCGTACCGCCAAGATAATATCCTGTATTGATCGTTTGTCCCTCCGGAAGGAGTCCCGAATAAACAACACCCCGAATATCGGAGAAAGCAGTCAGCGTTACGTTCACTTTTGGTTTCGACTCGTTTGCAGCGCTTCCATGCTGATGCTTGGTGATTCATTTGCATGTCATACTCGTGCACCCATTTCTTGTCGCCAGTAATTATGCGTTGAATGAACGTGGGATCAGAATTAGATCGTTCAAGTATGTATTCAGCCACTTGATTGCGATGATTTTTTTGAAGCAAATTGAGTTTTTTTGGCACTAGTCGTGCTATGATTTTCCGTATGCTCAAAACATCGATCAAAATATGACGAACAGTCTCTTGAGAGATAATTAATTCACGAGCTAGCTTTCTTAAACTTAGTAACGATTCACTTCTCGGCCATCTTTGAATGCCTTATACCATTCATACCAGCGTGTTTTCGTCATACCGTTCTGAATCATATTTCGGACGCTTAAGGCATATGATGCAGAAAACAGATCTAATCTTTAAGCACAGGTTTTATTTGGTTGATATTTTCAATAAATTAGTTCAATATGCTTTTAAGCCTTCTACTTTGGTAACGTAAATGATTTTGGTTTGTCCAGCCGAAAATATGATCATGGTTTGCCCACTTTTTTGAATGCTCCAATTCAGCGCTCCTGTGACAAATGAGGTATTCGAATGTTTCAAAACATATAAATAAAATTGTCTCTTTCATGATTTACAGTAGTTTTATAGTATATTTTTACGGAATCACATGTTTTAAAAGATTATAAATACACCTTCTATTTGTGTCAATGCGCCTCTCATTCGAGTTAAATTTTAATCGATCACCAGATGATTATTTCGCACGTATTCAGACCTTTTCTGGATTATCACACTTACAAATATTGTAAACATCATGCTTGCACCATTTGTATCAGATTTACATAACTAAACCATTAAATTAACGCATTTTGATGAACTCAATTCCGATCATGAGTTGTCCAATTCAATAATGTTATTTTGTCCACATGATTTCACACTTTTAAAATGCCCAAGAAAAGGTAATATTCTGAAGAAAGCCTAAATTATGAATGGATCAATATGATGACAGTAAACTCAAGCAATGATAAATGCAACATCTACTTGTGAATTCGAATGTTTTCATTCAAAAATGGTGATTTCTAAAACCGAACAAACCATGATCATTTTTTGGGCAAACCATGATCAGAGGTGGTCAAACCATGATCATAATTCATTAATCGTTAAAAACCTAAAAATTTGAATAATGTCAACACCTTATGATAGTATTAGCAGTGCTTCCGTGGCCGAGTGGTTAGCGTCCCACACTATCATGCCGGGGGTTCGGGTTCGATTCCCGTTCTGGCCGGGGGATTTTTCGTCAAAGAAAATTCTTCCGGCTTGCACTGTGGTCACGCGAATTCTAGAGCTTGCCACTCCAGAGTATATTCAAGGCGTGTTATTCGGCAAAGAAATCTCAACAAAGTACTACTAATAAAAATGACGCAAGCAATACTACGTTGAGAATGCAAAAGTTCCACTGAATGTTAGTGCCATCCAAGAAGAAGATGATAGTATTAGCAACTAGAGACTTGGGGCTTTTCAACAAACCCAAACTCGTATCGATTATGTGTGATTTTCATGAAGGAAAATCGATTTGCATTTACTAGTAGCGTAAAAACACCCCAAATCGGACAAACCAAGATCATTTACCCTACCTATTTGATTGAAAACATAAAAAAAATTATCGAATAAGATGCTTTTCAAATGAAGCGAATGAGAATTAAACTTCGGACACTATTTGTAAAAAAAATTAAATCGTGGACAGAGTGATTTCGACTTTCGGACACACTATCTGCAGGACGGTTTCTTGTGGTTTTAAGCTCAATTCTGTTGTCCACGTGGACATTCCTGAATATTTTTTAATTTAAGATTACCAAGTAAATACCTCGGTTGTACCCTTGTTCCATTTCAAATTTATTTCATGTTAGGTCTTATTTATCAGAAAGGACTGTTTTAAATGATTTTTCCACTCACACGAATAAAAGGGTTGAGAGACGTATGAACGGGAAAGTTTAAAGCCTCTTTGAAACAAAGAATGTCAATAGGAATTAAGGAAGTATTCCTGAATCATTTGCTGCCGTTTTTGCATCGAAACCACCGTGCTATTCCAACAGAATAAAGCATCATTTCGAAAACGTCAGAAGTCCTTTACATGGTTTATAGGACTGGGGCATCGATTCTGGACTACCCTGCTTTTTTACCAGTTCCAACCCTAATCGATAACTTATGTAAATTGATCGCACGAAGAATAGAGGAATAGAGCTACCAAAGAATAGGCAGTATGTGAGTTTTATTGAGCTTAAACAAGCAGCTACCTCTGCGTGGAGCGAGATTCAAATTTCCACATGCCGCAGCTTGGCCGAATACATTGTTTGGATAGATTGAAAACTAAGGATGGCCTACGAATCATAAACTTGTAGTAATTCGTGCGAAATTTGTTGTTAATTTTGTAAAGAAGTGACAATTTTTCATTTTTTTTCAAATTGCTCGAATTTTAATTCCTCTCGAAAGTGTACATTTTTGGAAAAAGTAATGCAAGTGAAAAATTGAATCTTCGCGTTCGTATCTCTGTTCTCAGCCAAAAAACCTTTTGAGGGACTGTTTCGAAAGATGACACACGAACGAGAGTTTTAGAATATATTGTTTTATATAAAAACAGCATTTTCAAACACATTATTCAGTAGATACACATCTAAAGTTCACAACGAATTGAAAAAATCTTGTTTATCTTTCATTGTCATACACATTATGCATCACTGCTCTTTCAAGCAAAAATAATTCCAACCAGTATTGCACCCATATCCGAATTGAATACGACCGCAAAGGGTTAACATGCAACTGTGTATCTATATAAAGATTATCATTATTTTGACATTTTTATACAATTTTGGTACTTATTCACGATTTGCAACTAGAGTGTGCATTTTGCATGTTTTATATTGAAATGAAAAAAATCTTCTGACGGTCCACGACCAGGAGCTCTGACTTCTGTAAGAAGATTGTTTGGACCGATTAGAGTAAGTTTGAGGTTAAAAGACACAAGGAAATGACAGCCTGAAATCTGAGCTATCCAGCCTACTCTAGCAACAGCAAGCAAGTGGAGGATCACTGCTTGTGTGAGGCTGTTTACTTGGAATAGGGTGGACAATCTCGTCAAGATCGATGTAAAGAAGACTGATGAGTCCTACGCCAATGTCTTGGAGGAGAACTTAAAGCCGTCACTGAGGAAAATGAATATTAAAGGCTATATTTTTCAACAGAACAATGATCCCAAGCACACCTCGAAGGTTGCGAAACGCTATTTTCAGTCCAAAAAGATTAATATGCTTGAGTGGACATCCCAGTCCCCAGACCCCAACTCCATTGAACATCTACGCACAATACTGGATGAAAAAATCCAATTGGAGTTTTATATTAATTTGAAAATGAATACAAACAATGGCTTGTTTACATCATGTCCATTTTCAAAAACAAAATCATGAAAAAGTATTTTGTGTAATGATGTTTACTATTTTTCCTTCCAACACTGTACATAGGATATTTGGTAACTTATCGAGAAGCTTTTAATCAACCTGATAAATCTTCACAAACTGCTTTGTGATTAGTTCTCTGACACCAAATTGCTAGATTATTTACTTCCGTAGCAATTTCATGTTGAGTATCTTCAAAAATCACGAATTCTACCATTGTGTTCACACAAGTATTTGAAAAAAAAACATCAGGCAGCTCAACCTTTTTATTGTTAAATATGCAGAACAAGCATGAAGGAAAGCTTGAAGGTTCTTGAAGATGAAAAACAGATTTCGTTCATTTTTAAATATATTATATATGGGATTTTTTATTTCTGAAATATTTATTTCACGTATCCACGTGGACATTGACTATACCCTTACCCCTCTTACCGTGGACAATCGTGGACATTTTCGTAACCCCTACCCCCCTAAAGTTGTTCACGTGGTATGTGGACAGCCCCTTATTTGTTTTTATTTTATTTTAATTTTATTTATTTTCAAACCATACATATGACCCTAACTTCCAACTCCCATCCAGGGTTGCCCACTAAAATTTTAAAAAATCAGGAAGCAGTCAGGATAGTTTATATGTATGTCTGGAAAATTCGTGACAATTTTTTTTAGGAGAATGAAAGCATTATTTTTATAGACAGACTAGCTGACCCGTCAAACGTTGTTCTGCCATAAAGAATATTTCTAGTGAATATCTTGGTTGTTGAATAAAAAACAACTAATGTATTGTGAGTGTGTTTACATGGTTTGACTATCTACACATACGTGAAACGTTCATGACTCTTGTGTTTGACATACCGAAGAAAAGAGCGCCAAGTCGATGACCACCGATAAAAATAAAAAAAAACAGGAAGTGGGTTATATCTATGGTATAACCGCAAGGGTGACGTAGGACTATCGTTGATTTAGAGATCATTTGTTTGAAGTTGAATCTAAATCCATTCTGAATGAATGAATAAATGAATATTTGGGGGACTTCGAAAACGAGAGCGTTACGTTGGAGGCACAAGGTTCTATGCATCCAATATAGGATACGAAAAACCTTGTTCTGAAGAATAATCTTCAGAAGCTTTCCTGCTAACTGTACTTGATTGACAAATCACAAACCCAAATGTATTATATGGATATTTTATGGATAGAAAACATTAAAATAAACTCTTTCGAATGTAATTTTAAATTCCAAGGGAAACTGGCAGGATTAGTTTTCCAGCAACGATTAGATATTTCCACATTGTCCTCGATACTGGAAGCCCACCAGTGGTTAATGCTAACTCGATAACCATCTGTTAATAGCACTTGATTGAAACATATTTGGTCACAGTGTTACATGGATAGAAAACATTCAAATAAACTCTTTCACATGAATGAATTTTTAAATTCCCAGGGGAACTGGCAGATTATTTTCAGTAACGATTAGATATTTCCACATTTTCCTCGATACTGGAAGCCCACCAGTGGTTAATGCTAACTCGATAACCATCTCTTAATAGCACTTGATTGAAACATATTTGGTCACAGTGTTACATTGATAGAAAACATTCAAATAAACTCTTTCACATGAATGTATTTTTAAATTCCCAGAGGAACTGGCAGATTATTTTTCAGCAATGATTAGATCTTTCCGGAACTTTCTCGATGCTGAATGGCATCCAAACGGAAAGAATTCCGCGCGTGTATGTGTGTGTAGCGATGTCTTCCCGGGGAACCGTTTGTGGCATCACTCTCCTCTTGATGGATTCCCTTCTGGCCTAGGGCGCACAAACAGGCTCTTGGTGACACCGTTCATCCGCGCTTTCATGATAAACGAAGAGCTTCACCACAACAGCGACAACATGCTCCAATCACTGTTCAATTAGAACTGAGTGGATTTCCGAGTGGCGCTCGCTTATATACCGATTGGTGATTTCAATAGCCTGTTTTGAAAGCAATTTTAAGACTATTGAAACAAGTTTTTGGATCAAAAAGTAACAAGTATAGAACGCGTAGACATTTTATCTTTCGAATGAAGTGTTTATCATACCATTTCGTTCAGTTCTTTAGGAGCTATTAACGCTCAAAATCTCGGTTTCCGGCGTAACGCTTTCGTTTTCGAAACTTTGATTTTACACCCCGGTATAGAAATGAAAGACGTAGTCCTACGTCAACACAAACCATTCCTTTTATTCCATTCCCGATGTATTTCACTAACGAATCTGGCATGTTTGTTCTCTTGAACGCTAAATGTAAAGTGATCAATTCATATGTTTCTTTATATTGTAGCGGTAACTATATATTTGGATTCAAGCTATTTGTTATCCAAAGTTGAGGTTATTTACAGAACTTGAATCTTGATTATTAGTTTTTGTTACATAGTTTCATTTATTTTGTCATTATCCTTTTGTACAAATTTCGCTTCCTAATTCATGAATTTGCAGCTTTTTTGGCGTTTTCAATTCTTCAGGCTGTTCTATCTGCTTCATCCCTTCCTGCTTCCTCAACTTAGCTAATGTTTGGATTTTATTTTTTTTTCCGTTTCATCGCAGTTTTCCTTTTACTTTCCTCAAGTTTTTGACGCTTCGTCATTTCAATCAACTGTTTTCGCAGGTTCTACTTCTTCATACAACATATCCCAGGGCTCGCTTGTGGCCACTGCAGAAGAAATGTGAGGCTTACTTTTACAATGAGTTGATGAGTTGCCAGGATACACGGCAGCTTAGGGAGGATTTAACGTTTGTTCCGCCAGAAGTTCATCCAGTTGCACATCATCCACTAACTTCACTCATATCTATCTGATGGTCTGAAAAACTGTAAAACATGTGTATTATTTATACGTTAATTTTCACATATTCATTAATACTTTGTACATCACGATGCACGTAAGATTGTATTCTGTATATATATATACAGCCATTCCATGCCAAACTAATATAGTGGTTCTCAGATCTTCGTCAAAAGTGGTAATTTTGTTCTTTATCGCAAAACATTAAACTCGTATTTTTTTAATTTGTCATTAGGGTGCCCATTTCCATTTTAGGGTGATCCCAAAAATCATTTTTTTCCACTTTTTCCCAAATGACTTTTTTCAAAAATTTATAACTTTCGAACCACTCAACCGATTTAGATGATCGACATATCAAATTTAAGCCAATGAGCTTTAATTGAGAAATATTTAACTTGCATATAATATGGATCCTATTTTTAATATAGATTGAAAGCTGAGAATTTTTTACATAAAATATCTTGATATCAGAGATGCTATTTTTTCGTTTTTGAAATATGATTTTTCAAAACTAATCGATGGTTCGAAAAACAATTTTTCCCACTACAAAAAGTCATAACTTTCAAACTATTGGACCGATTCATATCATCGACATATCAAATTGAAGCTTACGAGTTATTTTTCTTTGAAAAAATATTACTTTTGCGAAAAAATTGAATTTTGTTTTAGTAATTATTGAGTTAGTTTTTCATAGTTTTCTCCGTTAAAGATAGGAGCGCTATATTTTTTTATATTTTTTATGGAAAGCTGAGGATTATTTACCTAACATATCTCGATATCAGAGATGCTATAATTATCGTTTTTAAGTTAGAATTTTGTAAATTTAACATGTTTTAAGTCTTCGATCAATATTCATATGTGACTAAACTAGACCTATGCTACTAGAATCCAATCTTCCCGTGTGAATTTTTCTTATTGGCTTCAATTTAATATATTGATCATCTAAATCGGTTCAGTAGTTCAAATGTTATGATTTTTTGCAGAAAGTTATTTTTGGACAAATGGGGAAAAATGATTTTTTTTAAATCATATCTAAAAAACGAAAAAATAGCAACCCTGATATCGAGATATGTTGTGTAAAAAATCCTCAGCTTTCAAGAAAAAATATAAAAAAATATAGCGCCCTCTAGTCGAAAGTCATAAAAAAATAAAAAACGACTACAATCAATAATTACTAAAATATAATTATTTTTTTCGCAAGTTAAATATTTTTTAATAAAAGGCTAGGTCAATTTTATATGTCGATCATCTAAATCGATTCAGTGATTCAAAAGTTATTAATTTTCATTTGTCATTTTTGGGAAAAAGTGGAAAAAAATTATTTTTCGGACCACTTAATAACTTATGTGCTGTAAGGTGTTTAAATGTTTCAACGATCTACACATACATACATACACATACATACACATACAAACGCGTTGTTAATTTTTATAAAAAACAGTATTTCACCGTTGATATATTGGACATCCACCAATGCTTGCGGTCTTGTCGTTGATGAAATTTATAAGAAAATGCAGTGTATATTTTCCATCCGCCATGCAAGGCTATACAAGTTTTAGATCACCACACGGCCATGAACCATGTCTGTCGTAACAATATCGAACAGTAACCCATATTTCGTCATAAGCAGACCCGAAAGCAAATGTAAGTTGTTAAAAATAGAATGAAAATTTTTATTCGATGTTGTTTAAATACTTAGAAGACATAGTCCTGACCCTAACTTAACTATTTTTCAATAAATCTCCTTGCATTTCAGCAAAACAATCTTATCTAGAACAGAAAATATTTATCAGAGACAATTTTCGTTCAAGATTTTTCCTTACCTGCAGAGAAAGCAATTTTTCATTAATTGTGAATAACCGTATCCTCTCTTTCGTCTGCAATGATGTCAAGGCAAAAGTTCATACACACCAGATGGGCCAACCAGAAGGACTGCCGGGCCGCAGGTTGAGTATCGCTGGTCTAACGTCATGTGTATTGATAACATTTAAAATAACTTTTCTGTATTAAAACTATGGAAAAATGTCATATGGTGAGACAAATATTTTTCATGTGATGAATAGATGTGATGAATGTTTTACAGATATGTCTGTAAATTTACAAACATATTTGTAAATCTGGCATCTCTGGTGGTCTGAGAATTTATTGCAAGAAATCGCTTGAAAACATGCATGAATTTGCTTGAGAATGAAGTGGATTGAGTCCGCACCACTTAGACGATAATGAGTAGTGTTGTCAGATTTTTGCCGATTATGTTATAATTCAAATGTAGTTCTCATATGTAATGGTAGTGAAACCAAGCGCTTAGTCTGAAGAAGCAATTGTGATATTAATGTTATAGTTATATCATCAGTGCATTAAGCATTTCAAGATATTAGAATAAAGTGTCCGAAATATGATTCAGAACGGTAGTTGGGTCACCAAATGTATTCTGCAACATTTTCAACGCTTTGTTACAATAAACTTTGTTTGTAGCACAAAATTTCACACAATACCTTTAGCCAATAGAATTATCCACATCAAGAATCGTCGAGCAAAATAAAAGTTAACTTGTTCCTCATGACGCTGTAGACAAACTAAATGACAGATCGCGCTCAAAATTGACATTAGTACCACTGAGAGTAGTACCAACTCAAAGAAAATATAAAATGTTCAGTGGGTTTATTCTAAGTTACAAATTCCCGCTATACACGTGACAGAATGACAGAATGTACAAAGGTTCACGTTGGTTCATCTTATTCATTTATTCATTTCCAGCTATTTTTTTTTCAAAATATATATTTTTATCAAGGCTCATATGGCGTTAGCCTCACGGGGCCGGGAGTTCAATACTTTGACAATTTTTCTTATTATCTATGTTAGTAATATGTAACCGATTACTCGCGGTTGGTTCGAGGTTAGTATTACAAGTGTTTTCGTAATTCGGATGTTGCTGTCTCCAAGGCTCTGTACGTGTGCCCGACATGGGATACTTCCTATTGGGATGCAGCTGACCCTTAATCAGCAACGCCCCCCTAGTCTGTACCTCATATCCAGCGTGGTGCGTCTTTCTCGACTCGAGGAATCCAGGATAGAATGGTCACTAACCGGCGCAATCATCAGTTCATGTAGAGTTGTCATGAGCGGTACAACCTTTGGCTCTTGTTGAATCATCAGTGGACTGCACAACCTTTGGCCCGTGTATCTGTAAAGAGTGTGTGTATGTATTGCCGCGACTAAGTAAACGTTTATCGATCGGATAGGAGGGATATAAAACGGGGACACAACGAAGGAAACATCATTAAACGTTGACATCGGCGTTTCTGAGGAACAGGTATAGATGAAGCAGAAGATCAGGATCACGGCTACCTAAGATATCCCGGACGGGGATCTCCGATTGTCTGCCTTATGCTCTCAGTACTCTAGAGAGCTGAGAGCGAGCAGTATGGAACCGGATACACGACCAGACAACATGCTCGATGTCGTGGTAGCCACCGCCACAATCACAAAGATTGTTTGCTGCGAGCCCAATGCGATAGAGATGCGCGTTTAGGTTGTAGTGATTGGACATAAGCCGAGATATCACGCGAATGAAATCACGACCTACATTCAATCCCTTGAACCATGCACTCGTCGAGACCTTAGGGATAATCGTGTGTAACCAACGACCGAACTCATCTCCACTCCACATACGCTGCCAACTTACGAGCGACCGATTTTCCAGCTATTATTCGATGTAAAAGTCTGGAGCATTTTGTTCGCACTGTTCCAATGGTTCACAGAACACGGCATGGGAATACCTTAATTGGCCACACATATTAGGTTTGGCGGATGTCACTTGTATCGTGTTTAGTTTCATTCACTATTCCTTTATGAATAAACTGACACACGAACAATGGCTGAAAATTGTGCATTTTTAACGTAGAAATAGGGTACAAAATGGAAATCTAGATTTTGAACGTGTTAGAAATAATGCAAGACTCAGAGAGCGCTTATAATTCGCCTATTTCTTGATAGACCAGAATAATTTGATTGGAGCATTTTTGACGTATCTATTACTATGAAGAAAGTTATACACTCTGTCCAACTTCTACCCTTACCCTTCTACCTACCTGTCCATCCTGATTCTATTTTGTTGCAGCACATGCAGTAAGAATTTCAACAAGATATATTCATACATTGTAGACTGCTTAGACTAACGTCAATTCCGTTCAAAAGAGTTGTTTGTTTATTTATTGTGCTTGAATATGATAATTTCAGCTGTCCAGTTTCTATAAGACCACTTCAAAATGCATAACTATTATCAATGAAAAATTCGAAACGATAGGCTGATTTACATGTCAATAACCTTGTAACCTTTAGACTAATAACCTTGAAAATTATAATGCTTATATTACATGTAACGGTTTTGTTCGATACAATGCAAGATATCGCATACTGTTTAGTTCCTGAAGAGGAGCGAAATATTGTGCCGTCAGCCCCTTCCGTTTGTGATTCCTGCCAACCAGCATGCACGCAAATAGATGCCCACGGTGAAGCAATCGGTCATTTTCTATTAGAGGCGAATAAACTTTTATGTTTAAAAGCCTCTTCAAAAGGAGGTATTCTAGTCTAGAAATTCTAAAAAAATTTTTTTTCTTCATATTTCTGAGGTTTAAACATTTAATAATTTGATGTGATGCGGTATCAAATCTAGTACGTCCTTGCTTCGAAACTTTCACTTTTAGTACATTATCTGTATTATTATTACGCTTAATCACAATGAAACCATTTAACTTAAAAATATTTTTTTTACTTATTTTATTCCACACTTCTGTTCTGTTCATTTGTGTACCCACCCCTACCGTCAAAAAGAAACAGCGACTATCGATCGCTCGAAATTCTGTCTCATGCGACGGACACCGTGAAGAGAGAAAATATTGCAATATGGGCTCCGCATGATGGCGACTTGCTCACACGGCCCGAGCGTAAAAGCAAAATAATGGCTTCGCCAGTAGTTCATAGTTAATTTAGTTCATTTTCGAATTCATTCATCGTTCTTGTGCCACCGAATATTTGTACAAAAGAGCTCGCTATCCATGAGGGCGAAATGACGAAATACATGTCTACAATTTTCAGAACAGAAATAAGTATGCGAGGTTTGAGTAAAATGAGAGCAAACTGTTTTTTTGTTGATCATTTTTCTTGATATTGCTTACACAGTATTTTACATTTAATGCGACATTTTGCTAATTGGACAAACCTGTAATGCGACATGTTTAATTGGATATTTTTACATCTAATTGGACATTTTTGTAAACATCGAGTTTGGGGCCCAAATTTTGGCCCCACATTGAAAGTCGCCACCAGACGCCGACACTGTACCACTCTCTTCGCAAATGTCCAATTACAGTTCAAATCCAATGCGACACTGAGTGGTGCCTCGACATGTCGTATTAAATGTAAATTACTGTACAGCAATTGGGATTTAACTCCGAATTAACACCAAAATAAGACATTGCATGAACATCTATTTGAACGGCTATTTTACAATCCGGCTCATTACTCTCGTGTGATATTCTCACTCGCGATAACAGTTCGGCTGAAAAGTTCATAAGGTTGACTTCTAGATGGCGCCTCTTGCAAAAATCTACTTGACTATCACAAAGCACCTTCTTTCAATGGATACGTGTAAAAATTTGACAGCAATCGGTCGATTGGTTCGTGAGTTACAGCATTGAGAGTGGAGCAACTTTTGTTATTATGAAAACAAAAATGGAAAAATCACAAATCAATGCAAACTATGGCAAAATTGCATGAATTGGGCTTCGAATTGCTTCCACATCCACCGTATTCTCCAGATCTGGCCCTCAGCGACTATTTTCGGTTCGCTGACCTGAAGAGAATGCTCGCTGGCAAGAAATTTAAGACCGATGATGAAGTGGTTACCGAAACTGTGGGCTATTTTGAGAAAAACCCGAAAGAGTACTATAAAAATGGTATCAAGTTGCAAGATCGCTATAACCGCTGTATCACCATCGCATTATGTTGAATAATAAAATTGAATTTTGCAGAAAAGTTTTAAGGTGTTGCCTTATAAACTTTTCAGTCGAACTCCGTTGAAAGAGGATGTTGTGGCTACATCCATCCTATTCGCCATATCACCAAAGCTCTCTAATTCCTGGGTGTTCTCTCATTCCAAAAAAACTATTCGTGGGAAACGATACTTATTGAACGAATAAGTAATAGCAGATGGAGTGATGTATTCCGGCAGCATTTCGTTTTCTTGTTGCTGGAAACAAAACTCCTAAAATGGAAGTTGATTGAAACACTGTATTTAAGTTTAGGCTCAGATATTTTATTGAATAACTTATATTTCCGATCATACAATTTTTTTTTTGACGTAGGACTACGTCTATGATTTCTATATAGGGGGGTCACTCTACGAAAAATGGACCGTTTTATTAAGAGTTTTCAAATGCATATATTAGAATCGTTCTTACGATATATGTTATAACATATACCATTAGACGGAAAATTTATTCAAAATTTGTTTCGCCCTAGGCATCAACAGTGGAAACAAGTAAACAACCGAGCTATTTAATAAATAAGAGAGGTATGTTTTGCGAGCGAATGCGAAGGTGAATGATGTATTATGCATTCTTTCTTTCAACTTTTATTCCGTTCCCATGAATGTTGTATGCAACATAAAATTGTGCGCAATAGTTCGTTCTATCAAACAGGTTAGCTCACTCAAATTTCATGCTAGATTCCATCGATGCAACGAGGAAAGTGTAGCCCATACAGTGATCGGTAGTTAGCCCCGTGCCGTATGATTTAATTTCCAACAACAGGGCCCAAACACGAGCACATTGAATCGTCCCGATACTCTGTTGAGTGTGTGCATCTTACTTACGATCGTAGCAGTCCCGCATCATCACACGCCTGAAGCATGTATCCATTTCACATCGATAGACCACGAGTGAGGTTCGATTTTGTACGTTCTGGCACAGTCTAATCGCAACGAGTGTGGTTCGACGTTATACGTGAGGGGGTTAATTGGGCCGGAAAATCAATACAATTATCGAATTTCACGCACTAACTAGACTGTAAAACAGCAGAAATTATACTTCAAATTGAAGATGACATCTATTATTGATACATAACTGCTTTGCTAACTGGGCTAACTAACGTACGCCCAGTTATACAGGGTTTTCTATTTCGGGCTTCCGAAAGTATACAGCCCTGCGCTGACAACTGTTTGACATAGCTGTCAACCAAAGCGTCATATCGTGAGTTGAATGTCTGCCATTTTACAATATGGATCGTTTTAGCATCGCACAACGTGTTAATGTTGTTAAATTATACTATAAAAATGATGAAAAACCGGCAAATGTTTTTCGAGTATTACGGACGGATTTTGGTCGTCATGGACGGCCTACAGAGCACACAATCGCTAATGTAGTGCGTAAATTCGAACAAACTGGATCCGTAGCGGATATTGTGAAACCTGTGCATCATCGTAATGTGCGTTCGGCCGAAAATATTGCTGCTGTTGCTGCCAGTGTGGAGGATGACCCGAATGTTTCGATTCCACGGCGTGCTCAGCAATTGGGCTTGTCAAACACATCATTGTGGCGAATTTTGCATTTGGACTTGCACCTACATCCAGATAAAGTCCAACTGGTACAAAAATTAGAGCGTGGTGACCATGGAATGCGTCGGGCATACGTCGATTGGGTGAACGAACAACAGCAGCAAAATGCTGAATTTTCGCATCAAAATTTCTTCAGCGATGAGACACATTTCGAGCTCGGTGGCTATGTGAACACCCAAAATTTCCGTATATGGGGCTCAGAAAATCCACACGTGATTGTTGAGAGGCCATTGCATCCTCCAAAAGTCACGACCGAACATGGCCATATTGCGAACGAAATTTTGGTGATGCCAATTGGCCGTCCAGTTCATGCGATTTGAACCCGCTAGACTTTTTTTTTGGGGTTATGCGAAAGACCGTGTCTATGCCAACTCTCCGCAAACTCTTGAACATTTTAAAGACAACATTCGTGAAGTTATGACCGAGATACCGCCCCATATGTGCCGAAAAATCATCGAATTTACCTGTTCCGGATCAAGGTGTGCGAGGAAACCCTAGGTGGACATTTGAATGATGTTGTATTTCACACATAATGGCATAAACCAAACTTTAATTTGAAATAAAAGTTTCATCGAAATTCGAATTCTAAGTGTGTTTTATTTCAATTTACTTTCGGAATATAAAGTTGGAAAACCCTGTAGATAAGTCCAGTTGAAGATAGTCCAGTTAGTGAATGACTTCTGTATATGACGGGGTGAAGAACATCTTAAGCGAGTGTCTTTCGGGCTATCAATACTAAGCGGGTGGCATCGATTATCATTCAAGGACTTCTTGAGACCGGCATTACATCGCATCACAACAATGAAACGAAATGGAATATTAATAATACTTATGACACATATTCATAATTCTCAATTACTCAATTCCTTCTATGATAGATTGAGCAGTAGAATCAATACGACTTGAGCCCGAATTATACGAAAAACGTGAATACTGATTTAACAAACGAAAAAATTAATTTATACGAAAACTAGAATAGACGTTTCGTTTCGAATTTTCGAAAGTTCGAATGGATAGATTTGATTCGAACGAATTTCACGTGTATTTTACCTCAAAATATAACGAAATCGTTTCATGTGTATTTTCATATTCATATTCGATGTAATCAATTACGATATTTTTTTTGTTTGCTGATCCACATATACTTCATCTACCATTCCACCCTGTTATGTGTCTAAGTTAAACTAACAGATCTCTGAACAATGAAAAGAATTACATTTAAAAAACAACCGTTCTGAACAATCACAGTCCTACGTCAAATTACCGTCCGTGCCCATAGGCTCAGACCCTTCTACTTTTTCTATTGAACGACTAAGATCCTTCAACAACCTTGCACATCTCTTTTCATGAACGCATCCCGGTTTTGCTGCGATAAACGATTTTCCTTTTGACGTTAAATCAAGTGACACACACAAAACAATAAACAGTATGTACAAACGCACATCCCTCAACTGCAGAAAATTCCCGTATTTACTTCTCACGTTCATTTATTCAATTATTGAATCAGCGATGCTAATAAAACCTTTATTACGTTAATTGACGACTCGTAGTATTTATTGCGAAAAAAGTTTGACATCTGCACAGCAATAACAACGACAGCAAGCAGGCAGGCCGTTCACTCACTTCCAATGAAATGAGCCAATATATCCGTTAAATGATGTGATTCCGGTGAAATTTGGGTTGTTGGAGCACACAGGGCACACGTGTGCTCTCTCGTCCGTTCTGCTCCTGGTTGACTGCTGGTTACACATTGCTCCGACAGGATAAAGTTGACATTTCCATTCCGCTGTTGTTTGCTGTTTATGTTTATACTTCTTCATCCACTCACCGTGAAGCAACACAATCGTGTTTCAGAAGGATAAAGATGAGAGCGTTGGAATGGAATGTGGAAAAGTGTGTCCTCCATTTTTTTTTCCAGCGAAAGCACTTCTTCTGGCCGAAGGGTCAGACATTTTATATGCATGGCAGGAAACAATAGCGGATAGGAAAATAAATAACAATCAAAACGATAAGGGGTTGAAGCAAAATCGATCCAAGCTTTTATCGAGGGATAAATTCGTGCTAAGGTAAAATGCTTCAAAACGTAGTTTCATGAACTCTTTAAAATGGTATAAAGCGTAGTGTGGCAAAACTAAATAATAAATGAGGCATCTCACAGCGAATGCAATCCTTTCAGTTTCCTTCCGCTTCAACGAAGCGCAAATTGATGTCTACACCGTGGATACGTAGATAGGTCAATACGTCTTTATCAGAAGCCATCGCTGTCATTCGATTCCAGCTGCCTCACTTTCACGTTTCCATTCGCAAATCGATTCTGGAGCTTCTGAAGCCAGTTAGTTCTTCGCGTCGCCTTCGGCTGCTGAATGTCCGGAATGGATTTAATAAATTTACGGACGTTCATTACTTCACAGCAGCAACTCCCAGCGCCACAAAGTCTGGCAAGCGTTTCCTGATAAAAGCTTCACTCGCCGTTTTTTCCCTCCCCTTCGCCGGAGATATTAAGATCTTTTGTTATGCATTATAGATTTCAGCCCGGGAAAAAGGATACCCTCATCCGTCGCTCGCGCGCTTCATCTGAATGTGTGCTAGTGTCCTTTGTGAAGCGGCCGTTATCGGGCACTTTTATGAGCACAAGTGTATAACTTGTGCAAAAAGCAAATTGGTTATGTTATGAAAGAACTTTTTCTGCGCTAAAAACTCTTCATTTTTTTCCATGTGAAAGGATACGCTCCCTATAACAGGGCTCCCGTTGACACCTCGTGAGGGAATTGTAGCGCTTTGTATTGTTCCCGAACAAACTTCACGTTTTATTCGAAAACTTCGAGACAAAAGCATGTGATGGTGATGGGTTTTTTTCCTCCCTCCATCATGAATGTGTAGCTTACTGGTGAAAATTTATCCCAATGACGACAGCAAATTGTTCTGCCCCCGATGAAGAGAGGGGAATGACTTACAACATGTGACATGTATGACGAAAATACTCAGCTTTTCGCGATTTTAATGGTGACTTGCGGGTGCACTTCTGATTTTGATGGTTAATAAAAAGCGCTAAAAGTTGACGATGTAATCTTATCCTTGGGCTCCTCAACACATTCCGACGTTGGTTGACGCAGTTTTCTTTGCGCTTCGCCACGAAGAAGCGAGATGGGAGCGATGAGGGTTGTTGTTGGAATCCAATATTGGATCTGCCGAAACATGTTTCAGCGTCTCTTTCTTCAAAGCAAATATTTTTCACAGCTGCGGATGTGTCATGTTTGTTCAAGTAAATAATGAATATGTTATTGTTCTGAAAACTTTTAAATATGGGGTTTCCACAGCGATTATAGAAAGAGAAATCTTTGATAATAAATTGATTTGACTCTTTTTTATTTACAAAAAGAACATTAATTTGCAATATCTAAAATACGTATTTTTTAATTTATTCCTATTTTTTCAAATAAAATAGAAGTCATGTAGAAAACTTGAAAAATAAGTCCAAGGTGCTAAAACTATTTTTGACGAACTTTATGGAACATCGACTTTATGAATTTTCGATGCTTAGAATTTTTGTATGTTAACAATCATTCTTAGCCATAAATCATGAATCCTGGTGTGATTTAAAACAACAAAGATCTTTATCAATCTCCTTCTAAATGCAGCAAGATATTTAAAAAAATAATTCTAATTTATTGTCTTTTTTCATAGTAAACTAGCTGACCCTTTAAACTTCGTCTCGTCCAAAATTTATTTTCCGTTATCACATCCACGTTTTCTCACTAAGCCTTCATGGGTACAATCGCAGAACTGTTCGTTCATTGATCTTCTAATTTACCCTTGAAAATTATTTTTTTACTATAAAATTTCAGTACTTTTACCAAAACTTGACATTATAATACCAGATTATTTCCAGACACAATTCTCGTGCAAGATTTTTCATTCATTTGCAAATAACATGTTTCTCCGTTGCATGGAATAAATGTTGGATACAGAAAACATGATGGAGTGAAGACAGCCCTAAATCGTACAATTCCTTCCTCGAGTTTTGCTCTTATCAACACATTCGGCGATCCATTTTATTTATATAGATAGAAGACGATATAAGAGTGCGTTTTATCACATTAAAATCCATTTCCACTTTCGAACGCAAATATCAAGTAGACTAACAACGCTTGTCAATATGTAATTGTCCCATTTTTCTTCAGAGTTTTCCGAAAATAAAGGGTGTGTCACATCAAATTGCATCACGGAAAAAACGCTGTAGAAATTTAATTTTTAGGAATTATATCTTCAGCTTTCGCTTATAATCAGATAAGAGTGTATAGATCACGTTGGCCATGCTTCACTGTCAATTTTTCGTAAATTTGGAAAAATGTCGTCGAACGAAAAAGAGCGTCGTGAATTAATCCTGTGCACTCATTTCCAGAATCCGGAGTTGTCACATCGGGACATCGGTAAGATGCTGGGAATCGTCCAATCCACGGTCAGCAGAGTACTAAAACGATACTTCGAGAACCTAACCATCGACCGGAAGGTGAAGAACGGCAAAAATGGATGCTCCGTCAGTGAAAAAGATCACAAGCGCGTAGTTAAGCAGTTTAGACGTGATCCGAGAAGTTCGGTCCGGGATGTCGCCAATAAGCTGAATTTGTCAAGTTCATTCGTCCAGCTGAGACCAAGCAGCGGGAGGGCCTGCGTACATACAATGTTCAGAAGGCTCCTAACCGCGACGAAAGGCAAAATATGGTGGGGAAGAGGCGAGCCCGGAAGCTGTACACCGAAATGCTGACGAAGCCGCATTGCCTGGTAATGGACGACGAAACCTACGTCAAAGCGGACTTTCGTCAGCTGCTGGGCCTGTTGTTCTTCTCCACAGAGGACAAATTCAGCGTTCCGGAGGAGATTCGCAAGCAGAAACTATCCAAGTTTGCCAAAAAGTACATGGTGTGGCAAGCGATCTGCTCTTGCGGAAAGCGGAGCGCCCCCTTCGTGATGACCGGCACGGTAAACGGGCAGGTTTACCTTAAGGAGTGCCTACAGAAGCGCTTACTACCACTATTGAAGCAGCACGAGGGCCCGACCATCTTCTGGCCGGATCTCGCTTCGTGCCACTATTCAAAGGACGTGTTGGAGTGGTACGAAGCGAACGGGGTCACCTTCGTGCCAAAGGAAATGAACCCGCCCAACGCGCCGGAGCTTCGCCCAATAGAGAAATATTGGGCGATTATGAAGCAGGCCCTCCGGAAGAACCCAAAAGTTGTCAAATCGGAGGCGGACTTCAAGAGAAAATGGATTTCTGTTCAAAAAAAAACTACAACCTGACGTTGTACAGAACCTCATGGACGGGGTAAAGAGGAAGGTGCGAGCATACGGGCTTGGGCTCGAAGTATGAATAAAAAGAAAATGCCAAGAGTTGTTTAATAGTTTTTATTTTACTGTCTAAAATTTTCAAACGGATCGGTCTACTGGGCGAATTTCTACAGCGTTTTTTCCGTGATGCAATTTGATGTGACACACCCTTTATTCAATTGTCATGTTTGGTTGGAATATTTGCATTATTTTCATGGGACCCCCTCTCCTTTCCAGAGGAGGAAGGGGTGTCATACCATCATAGAAACATTTCTCGTACCCAAAAACCCTCACATCCCACATTTGGCTCTATTTGTACCCTAAAATCTCCACATGCCAAATTTGGTTTGGGAGGAGTGTTGAACCAACTTGGAAATGTCTGTTGCCCCCCTGTGGAGGTTGCCAAGTTTGGTTCCGTTTTCTTCATAAGTTCTTGAATATTGCAGAAATGTATGCTTCATTTGTATGGAGTGTCTATTCACCATAGAAACGTTACGTGTCCCCTAAAATCTTCGCATGCCAAATTTGGCTCCATTTGCTTGAACAGTTTTAGAGTTATGCAGAAATTTGGGATGGAGTGTCTAACTACCGTAAACACATTTATTGCACCCTCAAACCTATACATGCCGAACTTGGATTCATTTGCTTGATTAATTCTCAAGTAATGCACAAATTTGTGTTTCATTTGTATGTCAGCCCCCCTTAGAGAAGGGGTAGGGGTCTCGAACTATCATAAGAACCTTTCTCGGCCCCTAAAACCCCTGCATACCAATTTTCATGTCGATCGGTTCAGAAATTTCCGAGTCCATAAGAATCAGACAAACACACAGACAGAGATCCATTATTATAGATAAAGATAGGCCCTTTTATTATGTTTGTCGTGTTATATTCATGAAATGTTATGAATTTTCTTATAATTTCCAACAACTTTCCAAATACATCATTATGGTAAAAATATATGTTTAGGAGTAACGTTAACAAACATTCGAAGGTATGTGGGTTAATGAAAAATGTAGCGATATAAAATTCTTTTATTATCTCAATACCAACTTTCAAACTATTATTCGTGCTATACAATCAAAACATGAACAGTTTGCAGGTAGAACTGAAATCACTACAACACAAATACACCTCGTTGATTCAACCGGACGTTATGGATGCAAAAATAATTACCTTAAATATACCTGACGTCAGGTACAATTGGTGTGTGGAGGCGATCTGGCGTAGTGGTAACATCCATGCCTCTCACGCTAAAGGTCACGAGTTCAATTCTCACTCCCGACATTCTTCCAAAAATGGAAGTAAAAGTGACGAACCAGCCAAATGAGTTGAAAGTCACTATAATACAGATAAAAAAAAGGTACAATTGGTAAGAAACGTGCATCTGAAAAACGTTTCTTAGCCGTGTCAGTGATTGAGAAACTTATGTTAATGGGATGCAATGTCTCTATACAGAAGGGTCTGATCCTAGGGGCACGGACGTAAGATTGACGTATGGCTGAGATTGCTCAGAACAATTGTTTTTTTTTAAATGATATACTTTTCATTGTTCAGAAATCTGTTATTTTAACTCCTTTGCAACTCCAAATGGTGGTAATGAAAAGGGCTATTTGTTATACTTAATTATAACCGTCAAACGGTTTGTAACGAACAAAACAAGAATATAAGCTTATGGCAGGAAGTTCAACTGTCTAACTGAAAATGATTAATGAATACCAGTGTGACACATAAAGGAGTGGAATTGGAGCGATAAACAAAAAAATATGTCGTCATTAATTACATTGAATATGAAGTTTATGGGAAAGAAAAAAAGAAATGTTGAAAATTGTTTTTTGATGATTTCGTAATTTTTGAGTCAAAGTACACATCATAAAGTTGATTTATTTTTAATGGATAGCTATGGTATTGCGCGTTTTATCCACTGTCTTATGCTTATTATAAGTCTTATTCTAAGTCAATTGCAGCCATCTTACTAACCCACTCCACCATCTACATTATCCTTATGTGTTAACCTTATTCCTATGAATGGATGTCTAATTTGTGTGATAGCACGAATTATTGCACACCATTTTCCGTTGCATACAACATTCATGAGAACCAAGCATTTATTCGCAAAACATACCCCTTTTGTTCGTTAAATTGCTCACTTGTTTCATCATTTCCACTGCAGGGGAAAAATGCTGGATTAATTTGTCGTCTAATGGTATATATTATGACCGTGACCGGAATAAAGCGCCGCTGTAAACAACTGCAACAGAAACAACCGTTCAGATGTGGTAGGCTAGAAAAAAATATTGTGGTGCGGGAAAAAACATAATGGGCCTGATCACGAACGTCACTTCACGATGAAAACGAAGTGAATTGTATACAACGTTACTACGGCTGCCACCGTGTGTGTAGAATCCGGAAGAGTTCATCCGTCGTGACAATTTTGATGAACTAGGTGTTATTATGAATATCACGATACTGTCACGTCACGTTGAAAAACAAGTATATTTGTCATTTGTGTTTTAGATGGTGAAAGCTAGTCACGGGGAATGGAGTAAGTTTAATTTCGGATTTATTTAGCTTTTTTGCTAAAATTTTGAATGTTGTCTTCCTTTTATGAGAACTAAAAATCGAAACCGATTGAAACTTGGCGAAAGGTCTAATTTCGATTGTCCTAAATGAATAGAATTTTTTTGTTTCTCATTTCAAACCTCATGTCCCGTATATCAAATTACACGAGAATGGGAAGGATAAGAGGATTAAACTTCAGAATCCCATATGGAAGTAGCTCAGATTATACTGATCATGAGATGGATAAATTCGGGATTATTCTGAAATATAGGAGATATTATTATTCATCAAAATTGTAGAAACGGTTGTAAAAAAAATATTTTCACGTTGACCTATACTGAATACTTCACTATTCAAACGTGTAAGACAGAGCTGAGAACAAGAGTATGCGAGATATCGATTATTAAACTCATGATAGTCATGCTTTATCTCTATAGTAATTTATAGAAAGAGGAAATAAAATTACATTCCCATATGTTCAACAACTACATTGTTCAAGAGCAACCAAGTATTCCTCCTCATCTTTGAACCAACGTTTGATTCAGCAAACTAACGGCCCAAGCAAATAATTCATGGAATGAGTCCGAATAGTTGGCATTGAAATACCGAATCATCGAGGTATAATCGCAAACTTATCATTCTAAAACATACGTTCAATTAAATGAAATATTATCTCATACACTTATTAATTTTACCTACATAACGTTCAAACGCCCGAAATTATGCAACTGAATAAGTGAAGTGTAAGTGACGTGAGAACGTTTGTGACAGTGATGTTCGTGATCAGGCCCAATGTGTATAAATGCCTCACATATCTATTATAAATTTGTTCTCTCGTTGTCAATTTTCGGAATTTATTCTGAAGTCAATGTAATTTAACGAGGAAAAGGAATCGAGGCGGCCCACAGTGGTCCCTGAGAAAATTTAGGCGGCCAAAACCCAAAAAATGAAGTTGCATAATATATCCTATCGTCTATCCTATATTCTATGATGTTCATGGCATCTAGGATCACATGTTTCACCCCATTCAGCGCGCGCATCTTTGCCCTGACAACGCGATCAGATACCAGTTTCGCATGGTCGCCGGTACCACTACGTGTGTTTTTCTAACATGTATTTTGGTAAAGTTTTTGAACGAATTTTTCTGGCTCATTATGTTTCTGGAAGCATTTTCAACGGAGAATTTGCATTTGTTGTGTGTTTCAAAATTCGGTTGGTCGCCTTTTCATTAATAATGTGAATAATTTTTTGTGGATATGGCCTCCCAGTTATGTAATAAGAATTTGTTCGATCATTTAAGATCAACTGGACAGGATAGAACTGCCTCAACTCCCGCGAGGAATTCATTATTCGACTTCGTTATAGAAAACACAAATTTAACCAACATTTCGTCAACTTTGCAAGCGCTTCTACGAAAGAAAATTGGAAGATTTGTTAGTAAATTAGTATAGAATTGGGGCTCTGCAAACAATATGGTCCGATATTCAAATAAAGAAGATGCATGGATGATGTTAGAATTTGTAATTCCTTCAGAAACTAGTAATTTTAGTATTTTCTTATTATAAATGGTACTTTAAAAATATTTAAAATATTTTATAGGTTACAAAATTTTTTATGTTATTTAGGAACTGCGGCACCGAATAGTGAAAATGGTTCATCTCTAGGAGGGAGGCCTGCCAACAAATTAAGAAGAACTTATTTATACTCAATCAATGATGTCAGTAAATTCGCCTAGCTTCATCAGATATCCAAATGGTAAACTGATCTCGATCACGCAAAAGAAAAGTATCATGAAGTGTTTTTTATTCGAAGTTATAAAAACTTTAGGGTAAATACTTTCGGATGCCGATGACACCCGTAGCAGTGATAGAACATCGAATAATCAATCTTTCGAATGTTTGTTGAGCATTTCACTTCGCCGTACGACCTTCTTAGAGCTGCATAAATATTTAACAACTCCTAACAAAGCCCTTTGTCCATCGAAACGAAATAAGTAGACAAAGAGCAAAATCTAACACGGCTGGAAAAGTTTTCCAACATTCATTTGATCTTTCACCACGCGCCTCCATGTGTGATTTCACTAAGCTCACTTTGAAAACAACAGTCAAAACACGTCTTCTATCTTCGATTGCCCCATTGCTCCGCCCCCCTTTTGGTTTTTTTGGTGGAACAGAGTTGAAAAATGAATTCAGCGTATCTGAAAACATACACTTTGACACCAAACACGATGTAAACTGAAATATTTGAACTTTGCCTCCTTGCCGCTACCCACTTTTTGGTTTTTTGGGCAAACAGAGTTGAAAAATGAACTCAGCGTTTCCGAAAACCCCAGTCTACCAATAATTGGATATTCGGTTCAAAAAAATCCGAGTTTTGGCCGCCTAAATTTTCTCAGGGACCACTGTGTGGGCCAAGCCGCCAAGATGACGGGATACGAGTCCACCGCCGACCCGCCGACCGCCGAAGCGGCGGTGTCTCGCACGCAAACCTGAGCTCCACTGTTTGCCCGGTTAGTTTAGTTAGGTTAGATGCATTTGAAATCTATTAATTTTTCGTTTCATTTTTCGTAGAGTAACCCCCTTTAAAGAAATCATAAACGTAGTCCTACGTCAAAACTAGTGCATATGGTGGAAGATACCCAAAATCGCAATTTTCATTATCATATGACCAATTTTGCATACGACTGATTTTTTATAAGGGCGTATTCAAAAACATTGAACTATTTCATAAAAAATCATATTTTGAAATCAAGATGTCTGAATAAAAAATTATGTACAGAAAAGTAGAAAAATCACTGAATCATTTAGGAAAAATAATATTTCAAATACTCAAAAATTAAATTTTATGTTTATGAACTTTTGTATCTTGAAAGACCCCATTCCGATCCGAAGATTTTATTTTCTATATAACTTTTCTTAAATTGTTGTGATTTCGTTCGCGTTGGAATTTCATATTTTTTTTACAATTAATATATCAATTTTTAAGAATCCGACGCGTGGAATTGCTTCTTTGTGAAATTTTATTTTCCAAAACTCGGATGCATTTTTTTAAATTTTAAAACACAGTTTTTCTTAATTATTCGGTCAAATAGTTCACAGACAATGTTTTCCAATGTTTTTCTTGAGCAGAAGCAGACCGAAAGTTTGAACGTTTTCTGTAATGTGGTTGCACGTTCACATATGATGGGAGTGAGACGGAGAAGTAATATAATACGTAAAGCGTAGAAATTTATCGCTCGTGAATGATTTTTTCTCTGTCTCGTCGTTGCCTGTCTACTAACTGAAGTTTAAAAAAGCAAAGAGAAAGAAAGAGAGCGCGAGTTGGATGTCATTACTAACTCTCCACTGTCTGTCCTACCCCTACTAGAAGCTGTTTGCTGGGATGTTTACGCTTAGGATTACGACTATTTGAATCGTTCATAAAATGTTTATGAATGAATCTGCCTATTGGGTACATTCCTGAATATAATCATCAGTGAATTAAATGATGAAAAATTAGCCCACGTCATCCATACATCGGAAGATGAGTACTTTTACAGGGAGAAAGTACTTTTTTAAGTTTTATTTGGAAAAATCTCAACTAATCCCAATTTTGTTTAAAGTCAATATAGCGAGATAGAGTGTTGAGCAACGTTTTAGATCTTATTAAAATAAGATAACTTTTGTCGAAGACTTACACTTTCTATCTTCTATAGTTTTTGGTTTGTTTTTGTATGGAGACACCTGGAAAAATAATGTTTTACTTTTCTGTAACATTATTGTGTGTAAATTCTCGTGTTTGGCATGTTCTGGGCATATTTCTTAATTGTAAAATATTTGCATTACCATTTTTCCTTTGCTTTTCTGTAATATGAAAAAAAACCGAACGCTTAATAAATCACCATTTTTTCACTCCTCTGTAAAACATTCGTGCAACCCAAAAGTTTTTTTCCAGCTCTAGTTGCTAACAGTTATCCTATTTGGAATTCTACGAAATATGGAACGAGGGTTTGCGAAAGATGGCTCTCAAGGTTAACCATGACACGTGCAAATAATGTTCAATGCTACGTGAAGACGACTGATTCGAAAAGCCAATGGCGTGGCATCTATCTTTACTCTTACTTACTCTTACTGGGGTATGCCGTGTTATGGTATAACGGAATCAGAAACGTATTTTTAGTCCCGTCAGTTAGAAAAAAACATACATTCCTCCTTATTTCATTATTTATCAGACTCAAATATGTTTATTCATGAATGAGTTAACCTGTCTCTCTTTCTCATGGAATGAATAATGCAGCAAACGATGTCATATCCTTATTACGTTTATGTGTGGGTGGAAAATCACTATATGTACTACGATACGCTTCACTAACCATAAACAATGTGATCACAATGTTATAAATGAATCAGAACGTTTACACACGTTCACATCAGTCTGCCATCGCAATTGCATAATAAAACTTTGCCACACACACGCACGAAACGACTTAATTCAGAGCGAGTATTTTCCAACCATATCACATACTCCCACGAACCCCTCGTTTCCGAATTCCATCCAGACATTTAATAGCTAACTTTTCCGACTATGTAGCATCTTTCTCCCAAGAACAAGAAACCGTGTCGTCTGTTCGAATGGAATTTTCGTCCGACTTTTCGTTAAGAAAATGCATACGATAAATTCTCGTGGCTCCCATTTGTTTCCCCATTCAGTATGCATTCATTTCCTACCCCTTCCTCCTTTGTACGTACGCATGCACCACCACCAATCGATGGAAAAACGAAGTCACGACAAAAAGGTCAGCAATCCCCCATCTACGATGCAATAGGAAAAATCGAAAAAGTCTTGTGAAACTGCACTAAAACACTTCCGTTCCACGAAATGGCCTTCCACCCGCTTCCAAATGGGTGCCGTGTTATGCAATCGAGGTATCGTCTGCAACCTCGCCACCCTGATTCGCTGACTCTGATGTAGAATTCCCGCTGGTATGGTCACAATCGCGTGGGATGTCTGCATTCTTTCGGTGCCCTAGAAAAAGAAAACACCTCGGAGCACCACCACCCTCTCCTCTCGCGGTGTCCTTAATAGAAGCAATAAAATGCTGCCTTCTTATCGTCAATTCAGACCGCATAAATTTCGTTCTCATCCTCAGGGTGAGTACACCTGGTCGCTACCTGCTGGAGTTGGTCCCGCAGAATGCCTCGATTTGTGGGTGTATGCCAGAGGCAGCTTGCAGCATGCAAGCGGCAGTGGTTTCCCTCGAATTATTGCAGCTTATCGTTGAAATACTTTTTGAATCAGCGATCTACTTTCGGTACGTGAGGGAGTAAAACAAAAGTGGGACAGTATTTCTCACTGACAGAGTAAAACTCAAGGGGGTCTCCGTAGCCACATTGGTTGCGCGTTCGCTTAGTAAGCGATCGATCGTGAGTTCTCAAAACTCAGGGCCCTCATTGACCATCTTTGTGTTGTTACAGAATAGCTACGTCCACGCAACAATCATCAGCGATGGAGATCGATCCACGGTCGAAATAAGATCGATTCATCCATACAACTGCTCTGCTCTGCAAGACACATCGGGCTGCTGTTCTATAAATAACTCAACAATGATCAATCAACTGTCTCCGCTGTCCGGTGGTCCAACTGGATAATGGAAAAACAGAAAGAATACTCTTACGCCTAAATGGCTACTGTGTGAATGTACCATATGCAATAGTATAGAAGGGAATACTCTAACACCGAAAAATGACAACTGTGTAATGTGCTAATTATAGATATGATAAACAATGTGACATGTACACGATTAAAATTCGGCTCCGTTACAGCTAAAATGTTGATGAACCTAAAATAAACAAAAGGGATAAAAAAAGAGTAAAACTCTCTAAATGTTTAGTGTACAAGTGTAGGAATGAAAAACAAGTTTTCCATGTTCATTTGATATATTATAAAAAGACTCTTTCTCATGAAAAACGTTCTTTATAAGATAGATGTTAATCAATAGCATAGGTTAACGCACTATCACCACTATCCCAGATTCCTGTACACTGTATTGAACCATTGAAAAATATATTTTGAATTTACTCCTCTTTCGACATTGACGGACTGTTAAAAATAAAACCATTGATTCGATAGATGTTAATTAGATGTGGGCAAAACAGTTCTTTTAAGTGAACGGTTCATTGACTAACCAGCAATAACAAATGAAATCGTTCTAAAAATGCAGATTTTAAAAACTTGTATTTTTGATTCCAATGAAAGTGTGTATTCCGTTTGGGTGGAGGAAATATGAGTTTTTCACAGCAATTGGTAATTTTTTGACTCAAGCGTAATTTTTGAAAAGGGCGTATCGATTTTAGTAAGAGAAATCTTTGATAATTTATATCTCAAAAACTATGTGTAGTACCGAAATAGTGCCTTAGAAAGAGTTATAGAGTATTGATGGTTGATTATGAAAAAAATGTACACTGAAAAAAAATAATACTCTTTTTTTATTTACAAAATAAAAATTCAAAAATTCAAAATTCTTATTGCAAATTCAAAATACATATTTTTAAATTTTTTTTAATTTTTTCATACAAAATAGAAGTCATGCAGAAAATTTAAAAAATGGGCCCAAGATGGTAAAGCTATTTTTGACGGAATTTGTGGAACAACGAATTCTTAGGAATTTTCGAAACTTCGAATTTTTGTATGTTAGCAATCATTCTTAGCCACAAATTATGAATTCTGATGTGATTTAAAACAAAAAAGGTTATTATCAATCTCCTTCTAAATGTAGCCATTCTCGAAATATTTTTAAAAAAATTCTAATTTATTGTCTCTTTTATAATAAATAATCCATTTTAATATGTTTGTCGTGTTATACCGTCATGTTCATGAAATTTTATGAATTTGCTCATAATTTCCAACAACTCTTCCAAATACATCATCATGGTTCAAGCGTAACTTTTGAAAAGGGCGTATCGAATCGAAAATCTTTGATAATTTATATCTCAAAAAATATGAGTCGTACCGAAATAGTGTGTTAGAAAGAGTTATAGAGTATTGTTGGCTTAATTCGAAAAAATATACACTGAAATGTATATTAATTAATAATTAGTAAAATTAGTACTCTTTTTTTATTTACAAAATAAAATTTTAATTTGCGATATCAAAAAATATGTGTTTTTTATATTTTTTTCAATTTTTTTTCATTTGAGTTAGAAGTCATGCAGAAAATTTAAAAATTGGGCCCAAGACGGTAAAACTATTTTTGAGGAATTTTGTGGACCATTGAATTTTTAGGAATTTTCGAAATTCGAGTTTTTGTATGTTAGCAGTCATTTTTAATCACAAATTATGAATCCTGAATTTTAAATCCGGTTATTTAAAACGAAGAATCCTGTTATTTAAAACAAAAAAGGTTATTATCAATCCCCTCCTAAATGTAGCCATTCTCGAGATATTTAAAAAAATATTTGTAATTTATTGTCTTTTTAATAGTAAATAGACCCTCTAAATATGTTTGTCGTGTTATACCATCATGTCCATGAGATTTTATGAATTCGCTTATAATTTCCAACAACATTTCCAAATACATCGTTGTGGTAAAGACATATGTTTAGGAGTTACGTTACGAAACATTCGAAGACATGTGGGTTAATGCAAAACGTAGCGAAACTAAAAAATCTTTTTTTATCTTAATACAAACTTCAATCAATCAAAAAATTTTTTGGAAATTATAGGAAAATTCATACAATTTCATGAACATGGCGGTATAACACGACAAACATATTAAAAGAGATTATTTACTATAAAAAAGATTATAAATTAGAAATATTTTTTCAAATATCTCGAGAATGGTTGCATTTAGAAGGAGATTGATGATAACCTTTATTGTTTTAAATCACATCAGAATTCATAATTTGTGGCTAAGAATGATTGCTAACATACAAAAATTCGAAGTTTCGAAAATTCCTAAAAATTCGATGTTCCACAAAGTTCATCAAAAATAGTTTTACCATCTTGGGCCCATTTTTTAAATTTTCTGCATGACTTCTATTTTGTATGAAAAAATTTAAAAAAAAATAAAAAATTTGTATTTTGGATATTGCAAATTGAATTTTTATTTTGTAAATACTGTACTGATTTTATTTCTCAGTGTACATTTTTTTCATATTCAACCGTCAATACTCTATAACTCTGTCTAAGACACTATTTCGGTACGACTCATAGTTTTAAAGATATTAATTATCAAAAATTTCTCTTTCTCAAATCGATACGTCCTTTTGAAAAGTTACGCTTGAGTCAAAAAATTACCAATTGCTGTGGAAAACTCATATACTTTCATTCGAATCAAAAACTCATACACTTTCATTCGAATCAAAAATACTCATGTGTTGTCATTTGTCGATTTCATTTGGAATTACTCTAACCGCTCACTTAAGTGAACTAGTTCTTTCGAACGGTTCACTCACTCTTCCGTAAAACGAAGGGTAAATGTCAAAGCAAGTTTGAAAAATAAGTGTGTGTGACGTTATGTAGGATGGTTCTGTTCATTCATAAAATTTTGCTTGTTGTCATACAAACGAAACACAAATTTCTGCATAACTCGAGAATTAATCAAGGAAATGAAATTAAATTTGGCATGTGGAGGCTTTAGAGTGCAACAAATGTTTTACGGTGGTTAGACACTCCATCCCCTCTCTAAGGGGGAGCTGCCACACAAATAAAACACAAAATTCTGCATTACTCGAGAATTAATCAAGCAAATGAAACCAAATTACGCATATGGAGGTTTTAGGGTGCAATAAATGTTTCCAAGGTTGTTTGACACTTCTCCCATCTCTCTAAAGGAGGGGAAGGGGTTGCATAACTCGATAACCAATTAGGTAAATTGAACCAAATTTGGCTTGTGAGATTTTAGAGGGCACAAAATGTTTTTAAGGTGATTCGACAGAACTAGCCCCTGTCTAAGGATAAGAGGACTGCCATACAAATGAAACACAACCTTCTGCGTATAAGAGACGAATGAACTCTCTGAGTTTGAAGTCTCTTTAATTCAATACCGTTACCGTTCTGCGTAACTCGAGAACTAATCAAGCAAATGGAGCCAAATTTGGGATGTGGGGGTTTTTGGGTACAGAAAATGTTCCTATGATGGTATGACACCCCTTCCTTCTCTGGAAAGGAGAGGGGGTCCCATAAAAATAACGCATAGTAGAAGTGTGCACCCCCTAAGCGAGATTGGATTTATCTTCACCGTGCACTCAAAACATAAGGTAACAACTACGTCAGTACGTAGGTTAGTTAACCCTCAGTCATCTGTACTCATTCTGTATTTTAGATACTGAATAACAAAAGTGCTACGAATTTTATTTTGTAAGGCGCCCAAATTCCTAATTTCCAATCATACGGTGTTAAATGGCCCAGCAGAAGTATAATATGCCCATGATTTGTTTCTCTCAGAGATTATAAAGCCCAGAGAAACAGCTTGTATGAATGAGAGATTCCATCAATCTATTCCCTTCATGCTCACCAGCGAAGAGAAGAAACCGTTCCTCCGGTGAGCGTTTTCTCCCAGTATTCGTGCATTAATTCTCCAGTCCGCGCTCTTGTTTTCCTGCATTCTGTGAGGCTCACAGTGTGAGCACATAATATAGGTGCCAGATGTGAAGACATGCTTTCGTTGTCAAGACATTTAATTTTGTGAAAACATACTGAGGTCATTTCAAAGTGGGTGAAAACAATTGTTTGAGTGATTTATCGAACATGATTGAGAAATATCGTGATGGTTTGCTCATTTTTTTTCCAAAATATATATTTTTATCAAGGCTCATATGGCGTTAGCCTCACGGGGCCGGGAGTTCAATACTTTGACAATTTTTCTTATTATCTATGTTAGTAATATGTAACCGATTTGGTTTGGTTTGCTCATTTTGTTCATTATGATTACATTTGAAGATATTTATTCGTGCCATGCAGAGATATTTGAAAAAATCATCTGGCATCCCTCACATACAAGCTATTCCTCTCATGAGAATGTTTACGGCCGAAAGCGAGCAAATTGGCCCGATCGAGGGTATGCCATACTGCCCGATAGTAAACTGATGCGGAAAATATCAAAATGAGAAAGAAAAGAATCCTTTCTTACCATTTTCTTCATCTGAGATATTCACTGGGAACTCGGCTCAATAAACATGACCCACAGTTATCGCCTCTGAATCGGTTTCAAGCAATAAAAACCTTATAGAAATGATGTAGAAAATTAAATCGAAAATTATTTTTCTTATTTTTTTTAAAGCATGTTACAAATGTAAAACTTGCATGGTAGGATTCTATCATTGACTAGCGCGATTGCCTATATCCATTGTATTTCTATTCTTGCTGGTTTACGAGAAAATCAGGCGGGTCAAATTGCCCGACAGGCGCGTTTTAGACACTCCACATATCACATCCTCCACATTTTTCAACCAAACATATTCCAACCAAAGATGACAATTGAAAATTTTTGGAAAACTCTGAAGGAAAATGGGAAAATTCGAAAAAATCAATTCGCATGTGTTCTACAATTAGAGTAGTATGGGGCAAAGGTGCGCATTGGCCTATTTGAAGCAAACGAGAATAAAATTTCGACAACAGTGTATTCGTTTGATACATTATTACATTAGCAGCTCACACATATAAACAAGATACATTTCATGAAAGTGGCAACAAAGTTATGAGGTAAAAGGAGTTTTGCGATATTTTGATCAAATTTTTCAGTTTTGGAGATGATGATTAACTTACCTAAAATAACTGGAAAGTTCGAAACTACACTATCAATAAATCCTTCATTCTATAGTAGTAGATTAGTAGATTTGTGAAAAAGTTCAAGAGATTTTTTTTTAAATCGATTAGTAGGACAAAGGTGCGCAGTGACTGCAGGGTAAAAGTTCGCACCAGAGTTTTGCTTTGAAGAAAAAAATTATAAAATGTTTTCAACCAATCTTTTAACGGGACCTACAAAAGAAAACTGGTTTGAAGAAATGCACTCCAGAAATGCTCGAAATGACCCGACAGAGGCTTCGGGAGGGAGTCTCGAAGCGTCGGATTGCGGCAGACCTCGATATTTCTGAATCAGCTCTGAGGAAGAGGCTTATATCAGTGAGTGATTTATGATTTGAATCTGCTTATATTGGCATTTCTACTTTTGTTGGGATGTGCCAGCCAGCGCCTAGGGCGGTTCAGACAAGTATTTACGAGTAAGCAGTTTGAGGATTGGGCGGACCACTGTAGATCACTGGACAAAGCTTTCTATGGTATGACTCTCAAAGATTTACATCGTCTTGCGTGTGATTTTGCGGAAGCCAACAACCTCCAGCACGAATTCTACCAAGTTGCAAAACTGGCAGGAAGAGATTGCGATTCTAGATTCATGAGGAACCATCGTCTATCTCTTCGAACCCCACAACAGCGCAACGAAGCAACAGCGCTCCAAGGCAAAGCGTCGGAATCCTCAGAACCGAATCTAAGATGAAGAAGAAAAATTGCTTTGAAATAATTCAAAATGAATTTCAAATGAAAAATGTTTTTATTTTCACCATGTATTCAATTCAATAACGGTTATGTTTCGTTTATGTTTATGTTTTCACAATGAACTTCAAATAAATATTGTTTTCTTTTTCAACAATGAGTTTAAAATGAATAAAGTGAAGGTAACTATGTATTTATAAACTTGATTTATATTATTAAAAATGATTTGGTGTCCGTTCCTCACGATTTAATTCATGAGCAGAGCAACGGATTTAAACAGTCAGAATCAGGATTGATGAGTCTTAGTCTGCATCAGGCTTATATGTCAAAAAATAAATTATAAACCGCGAGTATAGATTATGTATTATTATTATAGAAATAATTTCTGTGGGAACTTGAGTGTTAGAAATGATTTTTATCAATATATCAATTGTGGGTGAAACGAAGTTCGCCGGGTCAGCTAGTTTGTTAATAATAAAAGAAATCTGTTTCAAATGTTGGACATTTTCAGATATCTTATATTGTAAGTCTCCTCCCCCCCCAAAAATTTGCACGAGGTATCAGGGCTCTGCATAGTCACAGTCAACTGAGGATAGTCAGCTGACTAACTGACTGACTATATCCATAGTCAGTTATGACTTATGACTTTTGGCTTCTTCACGCAGTTTCTCCGCCAAAACGACTGAAAAGTCAGTCGGGCGTTTAGTCGCTATTTCCCTCTACCGACTCGACTATATCATTTCATTCTTCCCAGTCAAATTGTCCTCATCGCATTTTGAAGTGACTTCCCCCAAAATGAATTCGTTCCTCTCTCCCATGTACATGTGCATGCATCGATGTTTGAGTTCAACATAGTTTGACATACGCTACAGGTGAGCTAGATTATTTTGTATCGTACTTGAAAATTACATACACGTATAAAATCACGTGCAGTGTGTGCGCAATTTTGCACGTCTAATACTAACTGATACTAACGCGAGGACCTTCATAGAATGCTTGGTAAATGTCTAAGTTCGTTGATTTGAGTTCACGATGGGTAGACAATAAACCGTCCATTGATGGGGTAACTTCTTTTTTGCTTCAGAAATTGTTGAAATTGTGTATGTTTTCGTTCCTCTTTATATGGACGTAAAAATAAGATTGCGTGCGCGGGTATCAAATTCGATTCTAGGGGGGTAGAAATGTGGATTGAAGTCAGTTGAATGAAGAGGTAGATTTGTATTCATTAATCGAGTCAGTGAAAATAACCACTGACTGGACTAGTTCACCAGTCATCCTCGCTAGTCAACGCTTGTCAATTCATTTTCTAGTCAAGTCACTTTTTGTTGGCGACGACTGCCGAAGCAGTTCTAGTCGGAGCGAAGCTGCTGAGAGTAGAGTCGGGCCCTGCGTGGTATGTTCGACCATAACACCCACTCATCTCCACCCATAAAACATCATACAGCACCCCCTCCTCCCCTCTGGATGGTGCCTACACACTCTGGTAAATATGCTTCTTCCGCTGATGATAATAGAGCATTTATTTTCGTTACAAGTTACCTCAGAGATACAATCCAATAAGTGCGCCTTTTGCCCCGTACGGTGTGCACCTTTGCCCCCACAAATTAGAGAAATGCTTGTACTACGTTTCGAAAGTAATGTATATATATGTATATATATATATATATATATATATATATATATATATATATATATATATATATATATATATATATACCTTTCCATTTTGGGCTTCCGAAAGTATACAGCCCTGCGCTGACAACCGTTTGACATAGTTGTCAATCAAAGCGTCATATCGTTTGTTGAATGTCTGCCATTTTACAATATGGATCGTTTTAGCATCGCACAACGTGTTAATTTTGTTAAATTATACTATAAAAATGATGAAAAACCGCCAAATGTTTTTCGAGCATTACGGACGGATTTTGGTCGTCATGGACGGCCTACAGAGCACACAATCGCTAATGTAGTGCGTAAATTCGAACAAACTGGATCCGTAGCGGATATTGTGAAACCTGTGCATCATCGTAATGTGCGTTCGGCCGAAAATATTGCTGCTGTTGCTGCCAGTGTGGAGGATGACCCGAATGTTTCAATTCCACGGCGTGCTCAGCAATTGGGCTTGTCAAACACATCATTGTGGCGAATTTTGTATTTGGACTTGCACCTACATCCATATAAAGTCCAAATGGTACAAAAATTAGAGCGTGGTGACCATGGAATGCGTCGGGCATACGTCGATTGGGTGAACGAACAACAGCAGCAAAATGCTGAATTTTCGCATCAAATTTTCTTCAGCGATGAGGCACATTTCGAGCTCGGTGGCTATGTGAACACCCAAAATTTCCGTATATGGGGCTCAGAAAATCCACACGTGATTGTTGAGAGGCCATTGCATCCGCCAAAAGTCACTGTTTGGTGCGCATTATGGTCTGGTGGAGTCATCGGGCCGTATTTCTTTGAAAATGAGGACGGCGAGACGGTAACTGTGAATGGTGAGTGCTATGGCCGCATGTTAACCGTTTTTTTTGCCACAAATTGAAGATATGGATACGGATGACATGTGGTTTCAGCAGGACGGCGCCACGTGCCACACAACACGACCGAACATGACCATATTGCGAACGAAATTTGAGGGAAGCATAATTTCGCGTTTTGGTGATGTCAATTGGCCGTCCAGATCATGCGATTTGAACCCGCTAGACTTTTTTTTGTGAGGTTAAGCGAAAGACCTTGTCTATGCCAACTCTCCGCAAACTCTTGAACATTTGAAAGACAACATTCGTGAAGTTATGACCGAGATATCGCCCCATATGCGTCGAAAAGTCATCGAAAATTACCTGTTCGGGATCAATGTGTGCGAGGAAGCCCTAGGTGGACATTTGAATGATGTTGTATTTCACACATAATGGCATAAACCAAACTTTAATTTTAAATAAAAGTCTCAAATTCGATTTCTAAGTGTGTTTTATTTCAATTAACTTTCGGAATTAAAAGTTGGAAAACCATATATATATATTTATATATATATATATATATATATATATATATATATATATAAGTTAACACCCACATCCCCATGTACTACACGAACAGATCAACTAACCACCGAACAACAGCGGTGACCCACTTCCAATAGAGCTAACGCATCAGTTCTCCAGGCGACACATGAACAAACAGCGCATCATCATTGACGGCGCATCGACCTGAATATTTGCACCGTCAACATCATCGATACCAACGACCCATAGAAACATCGACCTATCGTTCGATACACAATCCTAAGGCTCAGCGCTTTGGCCAGGTCGAAGTCCACCACGATCGAGCTCACCGGAACCAAACTGGAGAATCAGCATAACCGTACGCCGCGTTAGGGAACTCAGCTCAGGCTAATTAGTAAGGAATAAAGTCAGTCATAATTCGATGTTCAAGTGAGGTAGTTCGTTTATAATTTTTTAAAAACCTTCCCAAAGGCCTAACATCTTTAACTGGCGCAGTCGGTAGGATGCGATTACCGCTCAAGTGTTTCGAAATAGATATGAAATAGTGATCGAATTGATTAAGTGCAGAACAATATCGGATTAACAGAAAATAGAAATAATCTAGTGCAAAGTGAAGTTTAACTGAATAACGAGAAAAAGAGGCCCAAATACAAAAGACAATACGTGTGCTTCGAAAAAGACTTGAACATTACTAATGTTTGTTTCAAAGAAGAAATTTATCAGATCAATCAATGAAGGTGCTATCGGGAAGAACCACTCTGCGAATATTAGTTTTATTCTCCATGTAAGTAATTCTCCACAATTATTATCTTATACCTTCTATATAACTAAAGTTAAAACACCCAATGTGGCAGAATTGATATCTGCATATCTGCAATAATATCATTATCAAAAGAAATTAAACGTATGTGCAAGTAGACCACCTCGCGTAGCGAGTAACTAGTGTGTAACAAACAGAGAGCATATCTGTAGTTCCACTAGTGCGGAAAGTTCTTATCAGACCATCCAACGGTGAAGTGCTAATCTCACACCGCGTAGGAGACTGATCGCATAGCAGAGTGAATATCTGTGGTAGATGCGATCGGTACAATAAGATTTCCCCCGGTCGAAAGCACAGTGTCTACACAGCAGAGAGAATATCTGCGCCGTGTGTAGCCAGCCGCGTTTAGATTGTAAGAAACAATCGCCATATAAAATATCGCGTTTAGATTTAAGATCTGCGCCGTGTGTAGCCAGCCGCGTTTAGATTGTAAGAAACAATCGCCATATAAAATATCGCGTTTAGATTTAAGAAAATTCTAAAGAAAAACTAATCAAATTTCTTCACCCCCGAGATATAGGATTTGATGGACCGTTTCCATCCCTATAATTTAAGAAATCGAGAAATGAACACGGAAATGAACAATTCTCCTAACCCAATACCTCCTCCTCCACCTCAACCGAATCCTTTACTACCCCCTAGACAGAACATGAATCGAATTGAAGAAACAAACAGAATATTCGAACAGGCTGAAAAGATTACGAAATCTCTCCAAACACCCCAAGCGGTGAGAGAACTGCAACCATTCGACGGCAATCCCGTTAAGTTGCATAGTTTCATTAGGTCCGTCGAACATTTTATGCCATTCATGGAACCTATTAAAAATACACCTTTCGAGCAAATTTGGCTTCAAGCTATAAGAAGCAAAATAATTAATGAAGCGGACCAAGTCCTAGAAACTTATGGAACTTCTCTCAACTGGGATGAGATTAAAGCAAATCTCATCGCTTATTATAATGATAAACGTGACTCAGTCACACTTACCCGCGAGCTGTTTCAACTTCAGCAAAACGGATCAGTTGAACAATTTTTTGGACAAGTACAAAATCTTCTATCCTTACTAATTAATAATACTAATATTTCTCCAAGAGAAGAGAATATTAAAAATGATAGAAACTCGACGCATAAGGAAAATGCTCTACAGGTTTTCCTAGCAGGGCTGAAAGAGCCGATTGGAGGGAACGTGCGTGCACGTCAACCCAGAAATATAAAACAAGCATTTGATGCTGCGGTAGAAGAACGTAACTATCAAAGTCGTACGGGCTTAAGTAAACCGACTTTAACACCACGTTTACCCAAACCAATACATTTTTATCCTCAATTACAAACTCGTCAACCGATGTTTAATCATCGACCATTTATTCCCCGTCAACCATATCAATCATATCAGCATGAAAGTATTCCAACCAGACCAAACTTTACGCCTCGTTTTCCAGCTCCACCTCAGGGCAATAATACCAACAATGGACAACTTCGGAAAGCATTACCGAGTCCAATGAATGCTGATAAATCCATTCGCTCTAAATATGTAAATTACGTTAATAGACCACCGCATAATTATAATGCAAGAAGCCAATTCTTTCCTGCTGTCCCACCGAGACCAGCACGGATAACGGAATTAAGAAATATTGAACAAACTCAACAAAACGCTCAAGAGTATCAATACGAGTATCAATGTTATCCCTTGGCAAGTTATCACCACGATTACTACCCAACGCCAATGGATAATTATTCATACGAAGAAGACCATTCAGAAATACATTTAGAAAATGAGCAAGAAACTTCCAATGAGACCTACGAACAAGAAACTTCTAGCGAAGCAGTCGATAACCTAAATTTTCAACTGGAAAGCACATCCCATTTCCCCAGGTAAACTCAAAAAATTTCATCCCTTACATGGAAATTCCCACACGTCAAGGGTTTGGATTGAAATTATTGATAGATACGGGAGCTAACAAAAATTATTTATGCCCCCGATTTGTGAAAAAATCCTTTGCGCTGCCTACACCAACTGTTGTCTCCAACATCTCAGGCACTCACAAAATTGAACGATATGTCGACTTCAATCCATTTCCCGACTTAACTGATAAATCGTTCAAATTTCATATTTTTGATTTTCATAATTTTTTCCACGGCCTTATTGGGTATGAAACGCTTCAGGAACTTAAAGCGAAGATTGAAACAGATGACAATTCCATAACCATATTAGGAACAAAACTTCAGATGCTCAGAAAACATCCAGAACCTTTCTCAAAGGAAATTTCAAGAGAAACCATTCATAATATAGAGATACCAGTTTCCGAGCAATCAGGTGATTTTTTACTAGAAGATGATCTCGAAATCAATACAAACCTTTTCATATGTGCTGGTTTATACCAAGCAGTAGGTCATAAAGCCATTGTCAGTCTCAAGAACAGTTCAACTGAGAATCAAACACTTTCATTAGATTATCCACTTGAGATCACTCTTAATAACTTTGAATGCTTGGTTGAGCAAAACGAATTCAATTTTTTGGAAGCTCGTCCTGACAGATTCAGAAAACTTATGGACCAACTTCGTCTGGATCATTTAAACAGAGAAGAGAAAAATAGTTTGATCAATGTCATTGAGGAAAATCAAGATATTTTTCACCTCGACAACGAACCCCTTACAGCTACTAATGTTGTGAAACATAAAATTTTGACCCATGATGAGATACCTGTGTATCAGAAAAGCTATAGGTATCCTCATTGCCATAAAGAGGAAGTCGGCAAACAAATTCAGAAAATGCTTGATGAAAACATAATTCGTCCTTCTACGTCACCATGGAATTCACCCATTTGGGTCGTTCCGAAGAAAGCGGATGCTGCAGGTATTCAAAAATGGAGAATCGTCGTTGATTACAGAAAGCTCAATGCTAAAACTGTGGATGATAAATTCCCCATACCGAATATCACGGATATCCTAGATAAATTAGGGAGAAGTAAATATTTTACAACCCTAGATTTAGCTTCGGGATTCCACCAAATTCTGATGGAAAAAGACGATATTCAAAAAACTGCATTTTCAACTGAGAACGGCCACTACGAATATCTAAGAATGCCATTCGGGCTGAAAAACGCCCCGGCAACATTTCAGAGAACAATGAATGCTGTGCTGGTAGGCCTAGCCGGATTTATCTGCCTAGTGTATATGGACGATATCATTGTATTCAGCAGCAGTTTACAAGAACACTGCAACAACTTAAATAAAATTTTCGCTGCTCTTAAAAAAGCCAACTTAAAAATACAGCTCGACAAAAGTGAATTTTTGAAGAAAGAGGTCTCCTTCCTCGGTCACGTGGTGAATGAAGAAGGTGTAAAACCAAACCCAGAAAAAATTGAAGTTATCCAAAATTGGCCAATTCCCAAAACCGAGAAGGACATTAAATCCTTCTTAGGAACACTGGGATACTATAGAAAATTCATAAAGGATTTCAGCCGGATAACGAAACCGCTAACACAATGTCTTCGGAAAAATGAGAAAGTAGAACATACTCCAGAATTTCTAAAAGCATTCAACAAGTGCAAACAGATACTTTCTAGCAGCGCTATTCTAATACACCCAGATTTCGAAAAAACCTTCATATTGACAACAGATGCATCCAAATACGCAATAGGAGCTGTTCTCTCACAAGGTCCAATCGGAAGAGATAAACCTGTTGCTTTTGCATCGAGAACACTCAGTCAAACCGAAGAAAAGTACTCCACTATTGAGAAGGAGTTACTAGCTATTTATTGGGCAACCAAATATTTCCGACCGTACCTTTTCGGAAATAAATTCATTTTATACACAGATCACAAGCCGCTTACTTGCGCCGTGAACTTGAAAGATCCATCAAGTAAAATTGCCAGATGGATGATTGCTTTAATGGACTATTCCTACGATATAAGATATCGTGCCGGAAAACAAAATGTCGTTGCCGATGGCCTCTCTAGAATTCCCCAAAATTTAAATCTGAATGAAGAACAAAATGATTCTTCATCAGACGCTGCTACGCAACATTCGGCAGACACCGATGACTCGGAATTTATCGCATGTACCGAAAAACCGGTAAACACTTTTTCCAATCAGATCATTTTGAAAACAGATGGAACTGAGAGTGAGACCACCGGAGAACAAGTTTTTCCCAAAGTCCTAAGACACACGTTTACAAAAGTGAATTTTGGTGTACCAATATTACTAAGAATATTCAAAGAATTCATGGATCCTAAAAGAGTAAATTGCATTTACTGCCCAGAAAATCTCATCAACACCCTTCAAATTGTGTATAAAAACTATTTTTCTCGCGTCAAAACGTTTAAAGTAGTTATTTCACAAAAGTTCTTAATTGACTTAAAAACTGAAGAAGAACAGAATGAAGTCATAAATACAACACATACAAGAGCTCACAGAGGCATCGAAGAAAATCTGATGGCTATCAGCCAGAAATTCTACTTCCCGAACATGAAAAGGAAAGTTAGAACACACGTCACATTGTGCAATACGTGTAAAACTGCTAAATATGAGCGACATCCTTATAAATTGAACCTAGCCCAAACTCCAATACCTAAAAAGCCGCTAGACATAGTTCATGTTGATATATTCATATGTCAACCAAACACGTTCATATCCGTGGTAGACAAATTATCGAAGTTCGGAATGCTTTTTCCAATTAAATCGAGATCGATTCCTGACGTCCGTTCAGGACTGACAAAATTCTTCTCAACATATGGGATACCCAGACTTTTGGTCAGTGACAATGAACCAGCACTAAAGTCTGTTGAAGTAAGAGGCATGTTAGAAGAACTAGGAATTGAAACATATTTCACACCATCTAATAAAAGCGAAGTGAATGGAATCGTTGAACGATTTCACTCAACAATTGCAGAAATGTTTCGCTGTTGTAGATCGAAACATGAGGGATTAAGTAAGAAAGAGTTGTTTAGAGTCACTGTAGCACTTTATAACGACACTATTCACTCTTCAACCAAGATGCGACCCAAAGAAGTATTCTTTGGAATAAAAGAGGGAGAGGTGAGACCGAGTAACATTGAAGAAATTGTTAGGAAAAGGAATGAAATATACAATGAAGCAACATTAGCTCTCATTAAAAAACAAAAACAAGATTTACAGCACCACAACAAAAACAAGGAAGCTGACCCATCACTGGAAGTGGACGAAACTGTATACGTCGCGCGCCAAGGGGTCAAAAGTAAAACAAAGGATAAGTATAAACGATATCAAATCGCAAGAGATAACACAAAAACCTTCCAAGATCAGAATGGAAGAACGATACATAAAACAAAAATAAGACGTCAAAGAAAATGACGTCTCGAAACCCAAAGTAGTACTCACATATTTCTCTATTCCAGATTAGCCCTTGATGTTACAGCAGAAGTGACGATAACAGACCTCTCACGACATGATGGAATAATAGCATTTAGCGAGAGAGAAGCGAAGATTATCACATCTCAACATTTCCATCTCCACATCGTGGATTTGGAAAAGTTCGAAAGTAGTTTCACCAACCTCCAGTATACGTTACACCAGTTCGAACGACAAAATTTCACGAAACCATACCTTAAAACATTGGACATTAGGATGAAACAAATTTCCGACAATTACAAACAGTTGAAACCCATACACCGACAGAAACGAGGACTCTTAAACCCATTAGGAACGTTTATCAAATCATTGACCGGCAATTTAGACGACGACGATTTACAATTAATCCGACAAACGATAGAAAATTCAAAAACCAAAACCAACACACTTATTGACAACAACAACCGACAAATCAGAATCAATCAGGAATTCGAAGCTAAAATTAACAATTTAATTAGCCACGTAAATGAAAACCAAATTGAGGTTTTAAGAAGAATATCGAGAATTGCCAATAACGTAAACACAGAATATGAAAATCATTTAAAAGGAATAGTTCACGATCTATTTTTCAATCTAGATCTACTAAACAACCAACTAAGAGACATTTTTGAAATTGTACAACTATCGAAAATAGGGATTTTATCTAGGGCAATATTAAACAATAATGAAACAGAGTTTGTACTAGAAAAGTTAGAAGAACAAAATATTCACATTAACAATATTGACCAAATTTATGAATTTCTTAGTATAGAAACACATCATGAAAGTACAAAAATAATATTTGTGATCAAGATCCCAATATTTATGTCAGAAAAGTTCCAATATATTAGATTTGAAACATTACCAAGAAAAAACAGAATTATATCGACACCCTACAACTCAGCTGTTCTGAGTAAAACACTGACACTAGGAATAAATAACGAATGTACAATTGTTGAAAATTATAGAATTTGCCAAAGACAGGAGCTCATGAATTTAACAGGCAACGGTTGTATCGACAACGCATTAAGAGGAATCAACGCATCTTGCCCCTACGAGGAACATCGCATCGGAATGGACATTAAGCCTATCGACGACCACACGCTGATCGTGAGAAACGCTGATAAATCCGTTCTTCTGGATTCAAATTGCAACATCAAATCGAGACAGATAACGGGAACTCTACTGATCAAATATCCAAACTGCTCTGTTTCAATCAATGGAAGCAAATACGACGACAAGAGGACAATTAATCATCACGAGATCAGAACTATTTCAACAATTGGAGTGAACTTTCAGCCAACAGTAATCTTCAACCAACCTGATCTGCAACAAGTAAACCTGCTTAGAATTGAAAACCGAGACCACATCCATAAACTGCAAAGAGACCACATAACACTGCAACATACTACGATTGGATTCCTGATTCCACTCGCAGCCATGATCATAGGATTGGCAATCATGAGCCTGAAGAAACATATTGGAGTATACACCACACCACGAAATGTATCAACAGAGGTAAAACCCTATGCTAACACAAAAAGCATGACATCTTCCCTCTCCTCAGATCAAACCCAACAAGACAAATCACTAGAAAACCCAGCACAAACAACTTCAACGATACTCGCAGAAGTTCATCTATGCAACAATCAACAACAGCGGTTTCAATTCTAGCAGCCTCATCGAATTGTACCTCCGAAGAAAACAACTTAAGATTCGAGACGAATCTTCATTAGGGAGAGAGTAGTTAACACCCACATCCCCATGTACTACACGAACAGATCAACTAACCACCGAACAACAGCGGTGACCCACTTCCAATAGAGCTAACGCATCAGTTCTCCAGGCGACACATGAACAAACAGCGCATCATCATTGACGGCGCATCGACCTGAATATTTGCACCGTCAACATCATCGATACCAACGACCCATAGAAACATCGACCTATCGTTCGATACACAATCCTAAGGCTCAGCGCTTTGGCCAGGTCGAAGTCCACCACGATCGAGCTCACCGGAACCAAACTGGAGAATCAGCATAACCGTACGCCGCGTTAGGGAACTCAGCTCAGGCTAATTAGTAAGGAATAAAGTCAGTCATAATTCGATGTTCAAGTGAGGTAGTTCGTTTATAATTTTTTAAAAACCTTCCCAAAGGCCTAACTTCTTTAACTTATATATATATATATATATATATATATATATATATATATATATATATATATATATATATATATATATGGTTACAATTTGGTAAGCAAACGGAATACGACAACAGTTGGGGGCGCACCTTTGTCCCGCACTACTCTTCATATTGACAAGCGTTGTTAGTCCATTTATTTGATGCTTGCGGTAACGAAATTGATCTTCGTTCGAAAGTGGAAATGGATTTTAATGTGATAAAACGCATTCCTATATCGTCTTCTATGAAAAAATCTTGCACGAGAATTGTGTTTGAAAATAATCCGAGATTATAATGTCTGGGAGTCTGGTAGAAGTACTGAAATGTTATAGTAAAAAATAATTTTAAAGGGTAGATTAGAAGATCAATCAATGAACCGTTCTGCGATTGGATCCATGAACGTGCGCTTAGTGAGAAATCGTGAATGTGATAATGAAAAATACGAAGTTTGCCGGGCCAACTAGTATATTATACAAATGCTTACCAGTATTTGAGAGTCATGACATTTTCTGTCATTTTTACGCTCATTTAATGTAATAAAGCTGGATGACAAAACATGAGCTAAATCTAAATTAATTTTGGGTGTATGATCAGCAGCACCAACGGCGTAAAAGTTGTCATGTACCTTAATGTTGCTTTGTTCAAATATAAGAAATTTCACACGCGGAAAAAAATCTGTACCAATCTGTACTTTTTGACGAATCTGTACCATCAAACCATCTACATGTTTTATAGCTAGAGTTTCAACGAGTCAATGCTGTGCTTGTTTGATCTCCATGTTTTGCTCAATTGCGCAAAGCATTATGAGGCATACACCACAACAAACAATCCACTAGGAAGCTGTCTCCTCCGGCCACAACACTAATCGAGCAAGTTACGTAAGAAAGCTGTTCAACGCATAAAGTTTTCTCTCCCCCCGCTCCACAAAGTGACAGTTTTGGAGCGTGTACTGCTATCAAAGTTAATTGTGAAACATTGGCGCAGAGAGTTGTCGACAGCCAGACGGGGCAAATTTATATCCGCCCGTTACCTTACTACCTCCCAAGCCCCACACTAGAACCCGCGCTAAAAAACTTTCCAACCCTTATAATATGATGATTTACGGCGGGAGCACACCTTGTTTGTCCTAGCATTCGTAGATATGTATATTTCTCACGTGTTCGGGCTCTGTTAATTATATTCCAAAACGATGGGAGTTTTTCCAAGTTCAAGTCTGACTAATAGTCTAACGGGAATGCCAACGCAGGATGTTCGCTGCCTCGAAGGGAAACACAATTACGGAGCGCTCGAGTTCAACAGATGCGCAATACTCTACATTGAATTTGAATATTAAGAAGCGGAAATTGAAATAAATTCTCATTCCATAATAACGAGAAACAACATTAATCAAAATCCCCAAATATAGCGCAATATCCCACCCGATATTAGAGGATTTGCTTCCCGAACTTGCGTTCGGATTGAACCCATTAGCATTGGGTCTACGAAAAAAGCTCCATTTATTCTTTTCCCCTGGCCTTTTCTTTCGCCATCCCACCCCAAGTTCGAGTGAAATGAAGGTTAAAACTCGAATGTTTCGGGTCGAGATCTGAAAACGGACCGCCAATAAGATAACGTTTTGTGGATATTCACCAGCTTGACAGTGGTCCAAATGGCTGTCGACTAAAAGACTATCGTTACACTTCCATCCGTCTTTCCCGAGCAATGCCTATTACTTGTAGATATATCGGGTACAAATGGAAAATAAAGCTAGGGCTCTTCTAACGTATGATTCAGTTCCAGTGTTGGAGCGGGGAGCTGTGAAGAACCGCACAGCGAGAAAAAAGCAGCACCAGCCATGTCACGTATCTTATGTTTTTATTTCTAGCTCTGCATTCCGAATTTGGGACAGGGGCAGCGCAAAAGGAATTCATATGACCGGGCTCTTATTTCTGGGTTCGCTTCGCCAGGAAAGCAATCGTAGCTACTATTATTCCGGATTGGGTTGTTGGGTCAACCTGTCAACCGCCGCAGTCGCAGCCGCCGGAGAGTAGAGGCGGCCGGGGAAGGAAAAAACGGAGGCGAATATTGCCCCGCTCTTAAACGTTATCCATCCTGCTTCGAATCGGGCTGTCGTCTACGCAATCAGTCTCCACTTAGGAGTCGCTTTTTCAGATAAAAAATTTAGTTGGCTCTGCGTCCCTTTTTTCGTCTCTGGTGCCGTTTTTACCCGGCAATGGATGGATTTTATCGCGTTTTGTTGTCCGCTTTGGGAATATGTTTTATTTTCGTTTCATTTCGTTCCAGTTTGTTTTTGGATTTATTTTTATTTAGAGGATCTTGATATATGTCTGAAAAACACATCGGATTGGAAAGCATATTTCAAGTGAAATCATATATAAAAAGGGGGCCATAATCTAATTCCATAAATGATCACCTATGGAAAACGATCCCATCAGAACTCTGTCGGTCGTAAAGGTCCTCCGGCGTGGGACCAGTCTTTTCGTTTAAAAATTAAGTGCTGACATTTTGGTAAATGTGCTAATGAGTTCCTTAGAATGACGGACTACAGTCATAAGCAGTCTTCCATGTTTCACAAAAAACACTGCGTCCGGAATAAACATGTCCACGCTGCTGTTCACAGTTTTGTGTTTGAGTACAAACATGATTTTTTCGTACCTATGTTAGAAAATGTGACATGTTCGTATTCGTGGTATGTTTGGACATACGATGTTTAATCCCAATGTTTCACATGATGTTCGAACATGGTGTACAGTTTCTCTTGCATTTTCACCCCAAGCACCGGCAGTGCGTAGCAGTCTTCCGAAAAACACTTACACATGTCCACGCGATGTGAAAATTCCATGTTTTTGTTTGAATTCGAACATGATTCTCGCTAGTGTTGAGTGTCTATCCCCAACACGAACAATGATACACAAACATAGACATGTGAAAACAAACACGATGTTTATAATTCAAGAACATCATGTACAAACATATCACCCGATGTAGCACTATTCATTGCTTTCGTTTCGTTTCTTTTCATACACGGAAAGAAATTATTCATCTCAAAACATTTCTTCGTAGAATATTTTTCACAGAAACGAACTTGAAATTTAGTTCGCATTTCAAAAATTGCACGAACTAAGAGGCTATAAGTTCATGCACCAAAATATATATTTTTATTAAGGCTCATATGGCGTCAGCCTAACGGGGCCGGGAGTTCAATATTTTGACAATGTTTGCTTACAACTATGTTAGTAATATGTAACCGATTACTCGCGGTTGGCTCGAGGTTAGTATTACAAGTGTTCTCATAATTGGGATGTTGCAGTCTTCAGTGCTCTGTACGTGTGCCCGACATGGGATACTTCCTATTGGGATGCAGCTGACCGTTAATCAGCAACGACCCCCTAGTCTGCACCCTATATCTAGCGTGGTGCGTCTTTCTCGACTCGAGGAATCCAGGATAGAATGATCACTAGCCGGCGCAATCATCAGCTCGTGTAGAGTTGTCATGAGCGGTACAACCTTTGGCTCTTGTTGAATCATCAGTGGACTGCACAACCTCCGGCCCGTGTATCTGTAAAGAGTGTGTGTATGTATTGCCGCGACTAAGTAAAAGTTTATAGATCGTTCATGCACATTTTGCAAGTCTGATTAAAAAATCCTTGGTTTCGTTCAAAGAAAATATTCTTTGAATAGAAAGAAGCTTTCTATTTTTTTTGCGTGCATGCTGGCAATTAAAGTCTGGGGAGCCGACTGCATAGCGGGCGACGTCGTACAAATGCTGACCAAAAAAATAAATACCCAAAAATTAGTTTTAGATGCAAGCTTCAGCGGCACACAGCAGAACCAGCAGAGAAATTTCAGCGGCTAAAACACACCATTAATTTCTCGATGTTATCACATCACGATGTTGCATCATCCTTTCTTCTCCTCTTCTCCGCTCGTTTTATAGCTCGGGTCGCGATCGTCGCGAACAAGCAGTATTGGCCATTTGTATTCAAAGATCCAGCCAAAATTGTTGCTCCCGTGGTCGAGTGGTTAGCGTCACGCCTAACATGTCACTGCTGAATAATTCAATTTTAGTACTTGTTCAAATAGCTAATAATAGCGAATGTTACATGAATATAAAAGCGTGCACTAAATAATGATATTAATTGTAAAAAACTATGATATCAATCGACGTTTATTTTGTTCAGAACAGATAAAGAGGTTTATTTTATTTGCCCAATATTTTAAACGAATCAACCATTGTCATGATAGAAAAGCATTTTTTTTCCATGTCACATAACCAACACACCACGCGTTGAATGGTGGTGGTGTGGTGTCCGATTCGCTTCTTCTACTCTACACACTGCCGGTGCTTGGGGTGAAAATGCAAGAGAAACTGTACATCATGTTCGAACATCATGTGAAACATTGGGATTAAACATCGTATGTCCAAACATACCACGAATACAAACATGTCACATTTTCTAACATAGGTACGAAAAAATCATGTTTGTACTCAAACACAAAACTGTGAACAGCAGCGTGGACATGTATATTCCGGACGCAGTGTTTTTGTGAAACATGGAAGACTGGTGCGTAGAGTAGAAGAAGTGAATCGGACACCACACCACCACCACTCAACGCGTGGTGTGCTGGTATGTTGACATGGAAAAAATGCTTTCCTTTCATGACAATGGGTGCTTCATCAAAAATGTTGGGCAAATAAAATAAACCTCTTTTTCTGTTCTGAACAAAATAAACATCGATTGATATGAGAGTTTTTCACATTTGATATCATTATTTAGTACACGCATCAATTTATATATTGAATTCATGTAACATTCGCTATTATGAGCTATTTGAACAAGTACTAAAATTGAATTATTCAGCAGTGACAGTCCACTGATGATTCAACAAGAGCCAAAGGTTGTACCGCTCATGACAACTCTACACGAGCTGATGATTGCGCCGGCTAGTGATCATTCTATCCTGGATTCCTCGAGTCGAAAAAGACGACCCACGCTAGATATGGGGTGCAGACTAGGGGGTCGTTGCTGATTAACGGTCAGCTGCATCCCAATAGGAAGTATCCCATGTCGGGCACAGGTACAGAGCACTGAAGACTGCAACATCCCAATTATGAGAACACTTGTAATACTAACCTCGAGCCAACCGCGAGTAATCGGTTACATATTACTAATATAGTTGTAAGCAAACATTGTCAAAATATTGAACTCCCGGCCCCGTTAGGCTGACGCCATATGAGCCTTAATAAAAATATATATTTTGGTGCATGAACTTATAGCCTCTTAGTTCGTGCAATTTTTGAAATGCGAACTAAATTTCAAGTTCGTTTCTGTGAAAAAGTATTCTACGAAGAAATGTTTTGGGATGAATAATTTCTTTCCAAGAGCAATACGGAAAGGAAAGAAGACAGCATGTCAACTGTGCCTACACTAATTTCTAAAAATGACACAGAGAAGTCTTCAACATCTTTTTCGAATTTCCTCATTACAATTTCTCAGTTTACTTCGTAACTTCCTAACAGCAGATTCGACAAAACTCATAAACTGATTTGTCGGAATGTTTCCTTCTTCATTCGGGTAAACATCCCATTCGGGTAAATGTCGCATTCGGGTAAACGTTGCATTCGGGTAAATGTCCATTCGGGTATATGTTGCATTCGGGTATTTGTTACATTCGGGTGAATGTCATTCGGGTATGCGTTACATTCGGGTAAATGTGCTTCGGGTAAACGTGTTTCGGGTGAATGGAATTCGGGTGGATGGGACACAACCGTTATAATACTCTCACATTGCATCCTTTTCCTAATAATGACGTGTCACCCTTCTAAAATCGAGTCGACCGCGAGTAATCCGTTTCCTTTTTTATTAACCATAGAATTAAGGAAACATGTTAATATATTCTAGTAAAAATATAGTTAGGAGTTTGGCTCCTTTAAACCTATGTAACTGAGCCTGTAAAATAAACGGATTAATAAAAATGTATAGGTTCTACTGCTACTGTGTTGCGATTTAATGCAGATCTCAATAAGTCTTCGCATAATCGCTGCCTCCTCCTAATTAATGACGATCACTGCATGGGTGACACTTTCCTCGTTGCTTTGATTAAATTTTGCATGAAGTATGAGTGATGCATGCCATCTTGCATATGATTACTTTAACATCTTGCCTATGAGTAATTCCAAATGAAATCGACAAATGATAAAACATGAGTATTTTTGATTCGAATAAAAGTGTGTATTCCGTTTGGGTTAGAGGAAATATGAGTTTTCCACAGCAATTGGGAATTTTTTGACTCAAGCGTAACATTTGAAAAGGACGTACCGATTTGAGTAAGAGAAATCTTTGATAGTTTATATCTCAAAAATTATGAGTCGTACCGAAATAGTGTCTTAGAAAGAGTTATAGAGTATTAATGGTTGAATATAAAAAAATGTACACTGAGAAAAAAATTAGTACTCTTTTTTTATTTACAAAATAAAAATTCAATTTGCAATATCCAAAATATATATTTTTTTATTTTTTTTTTAGTTTTTTCATACAAAATAGAAGTCATGCAGAAAATTTAAAAAATGGGCCCAAGATGGTAAAACTATTTTTGACGAACTTTGTGGAACATCGAATTTTTAGGAATTTTCGAAACTTCGAATTTTCGTATTTTAACAATCATTTTCAGCCACAAACTATGAATCCTGATGTAATTTAAAACATGAAAGGTTATTATCAATCTCCTTCTAAATGCAACCTTCTCGAGATATTTAAAAAATTATTTCTTATTTATATTTTTTTTAAAGTAAATAATCTCTTTTAATATGTTTGTCGTGTTATACCGTCATGTTCATGAAATTTTATGAATTTGCTTGTAATTTCCAACAATTTTTTTGATTGATTGAAGTTTGTTCTAAGATAAAAAAGATTTTTTAGTTTCGCTACGTTTTGTATCAACCCACATGAGTTCGAATGTTTCGTAACGTAACTCTTAAACAAATGTCGTTACCATAACGATGTATTTGGAAAAGTTGTTGAAAATCATAAGCGAATTCATAAAATCTCATGAACATGATGGTATAACACGACAAACATATTTAAAGGGCCTATTTACTATTAAAAAGACAATAAATTACAAATATTTTTTTAAATATCTCGAGAATGGCTATATTTAGAAGGAGATTGATAATAACCTTTTTTGTTTTAAATAACATCAGTATTCATAATTTGTGATTAAAAATGACTGCTAACATACAAAAACTTGAAGTTTCGAAAATTCCCAAAAATTCGATGTTCCAAAAAGTTCGTCAAAAATAGTTTTACCATATTGGGTCCATTTTTTAAATTTTCTGCATGACTTCTATTTTATATGAAAAAATTGAAAAAATATAAAAAAATACATATTTTTTGATATCGCAAATTAAAATTTTATTTTGTAAATAAAAAAAAAGAGTACTAATTTTTCTTCTCAGTGTTTTTTCTTTCAAATTAAGCCAACAATACTCTAAAACTCTTTCTAACACACTATTTCGGTACGACTCATATTTTTTGAGATATAAATAATCAAAGATTTCTCTTACTCAAATCGATACACCCTTTTCAAAAGTTACGCTTGAATCAAAAAATGAACCATGATGATGTATTCGGAAAAATTGTTGGAAATTATAAGCAAATTCATAAAATTTCATGAACATGACGATATAACACGACAAACATATTAAAAGGGATTATTTACTATAAAAAAGGCAATAAATTAGCAATATTTTTTTAAATATTTCGAGAATGGCTACATTTAGAAGGAGATTGATTATAACCTTTCATGTTTTAAATCACATCAGGATTCATAATTTGTGGCTAAATATGATTGTTAACATACAAAAATTCGAAGTTTCGAAAACTCCTAAAAATTCTATGTTCCACAAAGTTCGTCAAAAAAGAGTTTTACCATCTTGGGCCCATTTTTTAAATTTTCTTCATGACTTCTATTTTGTACAAAAACATTTAAAAAAAATTAAAAAATATATATTTTGGATATTGCAAATTGAATTTTTATTTTGTAAATAAAAAAAGAGTACTAATTTTTTTTCTCAGTGTAAATTTTTTTCATATTCAACCATCAATACTCTATAACTCTTTCTAGAACACTATATCGGTACGGCTCATAGTTTTTGAGATATAAATTATCATAGATTTCTCTTACTAAAATCGATACGCCCTTTTCAAAAGCTACGCTTGAGTCAAAAAATTCCCAATTGCTGTGAAAAACTCATATTTCCTCCAACCCAAACGGAATACACACTTTTATTGGAATCAAAAATACAAGTTTTGAAAATCTGCATTTTTAGGACGATTTCATTTGGAATTGCTGCTATTTGTTATACCATGGACAGACATACAGCTGTACTAGCGTTGGATGAGTACAGCGTTGTACAGGTACCACGGTAGCATGACACACATACTTTGGTTCTACATTTTACCGCATGTCAAACTGACAATCGCAAATTTGACCAATTTTTACCACATATTTAAATGAAAAATGTTTTGATTTGCCGTCTAAACTATCACACACAACAAATAAGCTTCCAATCTGAGTTCTTAACTCAAGAGAAAGCCAATGAAAGGAGTGTTTACCAAGTGTTTTGATTCGGTTTGTTCATGCTACCCACCACTAACCGTCTATGGCGCTGCGCACAGTACAGCTGTAACTATGTACAACGGTGAAACAGGTCGGTACAGAAACAGCGATTGTACCGAGTTGCTTGTATGGTTCTAGCGCTGTATATGGTGACAGACATACTATTTTCGAAGTACAATGGTAGTACAGCTGTATGTCTGTCATAAGTATTAGATAGAACGAATTATTGCACGCAATTTTGTGCTACATACAACATTCATGGGAACGAAGTTGGAAGAAAGAATGCATAATACATGATTTGCCTTCGCACCCGCTCATTAAAAATACCCCTTCTATTTGTTGAATTACTCTCTTGTTTTATTCTTCCCAGTGTTGATGTCTCAAGCGAAAAAAATTGTGGATGAATTTGCCGTCTAATGGTATATATTATAACATACATCGTAAGAACGATTCTGCGTAATATGCATTTGAAAACTATTAATAAACGTTACATTTTTCGTAGAGTGACCCCCCCATATAGAAATCATATATCCTACGTCATGATTTAGGGGTGCCTCAAAGCAATCAAAGTTTTGATTTTGATTTGACATGACATGACATGGAGTTTGGTGGTCTAAATAACTCGAGAACTAATCAAGCAAACGGAACCAAACTTGGCATATAGAGGTTTTAGGGATCGATAAACATTCCTATGGTGGTTCGACACTCCTCCCCCCTCCCTAAGGGGAGGCTACCATAGAAATGAAACACAAACTTCTGCATAACTCGAGAAATAATCAAGAAAATTGAGCCAAATTTGAGATGTGAGGGTTTTTGGGTATGAGAAATGTTTCTATGATGGTATGACACCCGTCCCTCCTCTAGAATGGAGAGGGGTTCCCATAAAAATAATACACATATTTCAACCAAACATGTTCCAACCAAACATGACAATTGAAAATTTTCGGAAAACTTTGAAGGAAAATAGGTAAATTAGGAAAATTCAAATTCGCATATGTTCTACAATTTCATAAAGGGCGAACACGAAATTATTGCGACACCGAAAATGTCATACCAATTTTCTTATAATGTTTAGAATCAAACCAAAATTGTAGGGTAGTTTTATACATATATTTACTTCAAAAATCAAAAGAAACGTTAATCGATGGAGCCTTGAGTGTAAAATTGAACGCATTTTCGCTTGATGCCCTCCATCAAAGTCTTTACAGTGTCATCCGGTACCAGTTTCTCAGTTTTTTTCCATTTTCTTAATATGTACTTCTCGTCTTTGACTGTCTTCTTGCTCTTCCGAAGTTCCCGCTTCATTATTGTCCAGTACTGCACCACCGGGCGCAGCTCCGGACAGTTTGGCGGGTTCATATCCTTTGGAACAAAATGGACAGAATTAGCCTCATACCACTCCAGGACACTTTTAGAATGGTGGCATGATGCCAAATCTGGCCAAAATAGCGGAGCTTCGTCGTGCTGCTGCAAGAACGGCAAAAGGCGCTTCTCGAGGCACTCAGATTTGTAGATCTCGCCATTTACTGTGCCCTTTGTCACGAAAGGCTTACTCCTCAGTCCTCAAGAGCAGATGGCCTGCCAAACGAGATATTTGGAGGCAAACTTCGACATTTTCTTCTTCTTAAATTTGTCGTCCACATCGAACTTGCTCTTGCCGGTGAAAAACTCCAACCCCGGAATTTGCTTAAAATCGGCTTTTATATACGTTTCGTCGTCCATCACACAGCAGCCATATTTTGTCAGCATCTTCTCGTAAAGCTTCCGTGCCCGAGTGTTAGCGGTCGATTGTTGCCGCTCATCGCGGTTTGGGAAGTTCTGTACCTTGTATGTATGTAGTCCAGCTCTCTTCTTTGCCTTCTGGACGTAGCTCTGCGACATGCCGACCTTTTTAGCCAAATCACGGCTTGAAACGTTGGGATTTGCTTTAATCATCCGCTTCACCTTTCCCTCCGTCTTTTTGTTTTCCGGTCCCGGTTTTCTTCCAGCTCCTTTGCCGTGGTCCAACGTCAACCGCTCCTGGAACCGCTTCAATACTCTGGAGACGGTTGAATGGTGAATGTTCAACATTTTTCCCATCTGCCGGTGCGACAGGTCAGGAAATTCCAGGTGTCGGAAAGAATTTGTTCTCTCGACTCGCGTTAGTTCACCTCCATTTTCGTTGAATCGAAAAACACGACTTCGAGTTTGACAGCATGTAGACAATACACATCAATGAGAAAGTGTGCAAAATTTGGTTGATTTTTACCCAATGGTAAAAAAGTTATGCCCTGTTGAATGTGTCGCAATAATTTCGTGTTCGCCCTTTAGTGACAAACGTTGTTAGTCCATTTGATGTTTGCGCTAACGAAATTGATTTTTGTTCGAAAGTGGAAATGGATTTCAAAGTGTTATTACAATTATCGCACTCCTATATTTTCTTCTCTCTATATGCCGAATGTGTTGACAATAGCACAACTCGAGAAAGGAATTGTCCGATTTAGGACTGTCTTTATTATATCATATTCTCTGTATCAAACATTTATTCCATGTAACGGAGAAACATGTTATTTGCAAGTGGTTGAAAAATCTTCGAGAACTGTGTCTGAAAATAATCTGATATTATAATGAAGATTTTTGGTAAAAGTACTAGGAAATTTACAGTAAAAGGTAATTGAAAAGAGTTGATTTGAAGAGCAATCAATGGATAGTTCTGCGATTGGTCCCATTAACGAGCGCTTAATAAGAAAACGTGAATGTGATAACAAGAATAAATTTTGACGTTCGAATTTCCTCAGACAAACTCATTCTTTTAGAATAAGCTTTTAGCTGAAATATTCAATTTTATTTTCATTTTATGTTATAATATGTTTATAGTCTATTTAAATTTAAATTCCTTTTTGTTCACTTATCCGTCTTGTAATGATTTCCGTTGTGTATCTGTTGAGTCTCTGTCAAAAATTACTTATTACTTAAACATTTGTCTAATCATCTCATATTATTTTCACAAAAAAAAAGACATAATTATAACATACAATTGTTATCAGATTACGGTTTTATTCAATACTTTTCCCATCTTGCGATAAAAACATGTTTCTGTTTTACGTAGAATAAATATGCGATACGGAAAATTTTGTCTCATTCATATTTTTATTTTAAAAGTGTGTTTATCCCACCTGAAATCAATTATGAGTTTCGCTTCACAATGGCAGAACACGAAGCTCAATGTCGCCAATGCGAATTGAATGGATGGAAATTGGGAATAGTATTGCAAAATATTGTTCTCTCTCACTCCAGATCTATAGACATTGGGGATATTTTACTGTTTGGTTTTTCAGTGCACTGTTTTTGACAGATCACGTGCCATGACTATTTCGTGTCATGTGTCAAAATTAAAGAGACCGAAGGACGAAGGACGCTTACAAATAATTGAATTTTATTATCAAAACAATGCTCTGTCGAAAATGTGTTGTTTTATTCAGTCATAAAAATTAATTCACCGACGAAGAACATTTTTGGTTGAACGCATACGTCAAATTGTCGTACTTGGTCCAATGAGTTGTTACAAGCAATACAAGAGCTGCAAATGCATTCCGAAAAATGTACTGTTCGGTTCGATTTACGGGTTGTGGTCCGAAGGAATCATTGGCGTTCTTTATAGACGAAGCCAGTGTTTGGATTTCGATCAAAATCGAATGATACACAATGTGTCATGCAAGTATCCTCTCACGAACATATAACCAAATATGAGAGGATCATTCAGATACTTGTATGAAAGACAGTAATCACTTGTGTTACAATAAATGATTAAACCAAGAGAGGAACAAAGACTGTTGTTTGCATATTCGAGCTGTATTTGTCAATATCTTAATCCTGCTCAAAGTTATTGACGGGTTTTCACTCAAAAACTCATGATTTCAAGTTTAATTTACACAAATACAAAAAAAAAATATTTTTGAAAATCACATATTATATAGAGTAAAATTTGTTCTTTCAAATTCCGTCAACAAACATTTTTTATGTTTTCCCCAGAAAGTATGGCAAGCAATTGAAAAGAGCATACTTTTGGGAAGAAATATCAATAACTTTGAGTGAAGTTGAGATACTGACAAGTTCTGCATCACACAGTGTTTGTATTAGTATGTTCTAAAAGTCTTTCGAAGACAGTTTGTATGTAAAATCTAAAATATAAAAGTTAGAAAAAAAAACATTTTTTTTTCATGGTGACCCTAACGCAACCTAGAAAGAATCGCTGTATTGGTTATTTCAAAAGATAGAAGAAAACCTTGTTCGACAAAGATGTCTCAAATAACTGGGACTACAACATTGTCGAACTATGTTTACCTCTATCTTTAAAGATAAGAAAGTTATATTTTTCATTTCATCGACAATTTTGGTCACCCTATTTTCGATAACATGAAAATGAGCGCTCTATCATATGTAACAACTTTGTCGAAGACAGTTTTTTTTCTAGAGAATAACCGTCGAGCTCTAAATGGTAATTTCCACTTAATACCTCTCCTGGACTATTCTGCATTGGTCATTGAAATCTTCGCAAATATAGACTACTTTTTGAAAAGGGCGGAATTTTTTTTTCCGAAAATTTCACAAAAAAATTCTCATTCAAAAACTGTAAGACCTACGAAATTTTGGTCAAAGAAGGAAATATAGGAAATTGTTTATTATTATTTTGTAATTTCTAAACAAAATTAGGATTAGTTGTAATTTTTTCAAAGAAAACATGGAAAAGTTGTGGTTAGAAAAACTGATCATCTTCCCATATATGGATGACTTGTTTGTTGTTGTATGTTCTATTCATATTATTTTTTTAAAATTTAAAAAGTTTTGAGAAAAAAAAATAATTTGAAAACAAAAATCGGTGTAAATACGTCACGTCATACCTCACCAATACGTCATAAATAACATGTATAACTTGTAATTATTGTTAATTTTTCAAATTGTTGATTGTGTTATGTCATGTTATATCAAAAAGATAATTGTTCAAATCAAAGGGTAGTCGAGAACCTTCTCAATGTTTGGTATAAAAATAGAGATTTTTCGCTATTTTTGTGCTGTTTAAATCGGAATGTATCACTTAACTTACAGAACAAAATATTTCCCAATAAGTTGCATTCACTGTTACCGATAGAAACCAATGAACACTGGTATGACGAACATGATATGAACAATCGGTTGTTTGGAATAGTAGTACTGTTGAATTTTTGAGATTTTGAAATTTGAGATTCGGAAATGTTCAACAAACTACCTTGCGGAGAAACAAGCCAATTACATCTGGTTGGCCTCATAATCCCATCCCACAACATTGTGGAATCCTCTCTCGTCGCGTTGGACACAAGATGCTTACCCTAAGCCGACATCTCTTCATTTTTTCCTTGTATCAAAAATAATTCAAACGATGTAAACGGGGATCGCATCAAGGCCGGCTAGTATGCAAGGCAGTTTTACACGACCACGCTATCCACATAGCCACTGAGGCTGTTGCATAAAGGCGTGATCATATTACAACTCATTATGAAATGAAATTGGAAAGAGTTCTAAGAGTTAAAAGAAGAACATAAACGTAAATCTATATCTTTCTCGGCCTGGGCCGTGTATGTTGCAAAGTATGGGAAAAGTACGCACGTACGTACGTAAAAGTAAGCACGCATTAATATTTGCAATGTGTCTCTTGTTTCGTTCGCTCATACAGGCAAACCTGTTTTGGTGCGGTCCCTTTTCGCGTGATTCCTTGTTTGTGTGACTCTTTTTGTACGGTTTTGTTATGACATCGGGTATTGAATCACACAAACTAATCGCACAAATAATAATATCGCACCTAAACAGTCACACAAATGATAAATCGCACAAAAAGCAACCGCACAAAAACAGGTTTTCCTGTATTGTTCTTAAATTGCTTTAGCATATCTACTATACAAATGATATACCAGCATTGGGGAGTAGCGCATTTTCTGTTATTTTTAGGCTCATTTAATGTAATAAATCGGGATGCCAAAAGATGTGCTAAAAATCAATTTTGGGTGTACTACTCCGTATGGCTTCAAACAATATCACGGGTAGGTCATCACATCTGACTATAACCTTATTCTCACTTTATTTTTATGTCGTCAACATCTGGGACAACTGCTTCACTATAAAAAGCATCCTTGAACTCGCTTTTCTGCTAAAAAAAATAATGAGTTCTCGAACCAGAAGGTGAATTAAAAGTAACTAAAAAAATGGTATTCAAAGTGAGTTTTGGACTAAAAAGGAGTATAAGGATTAATTCTTCTTCTTGAATAGTTTTCTTTCATTCGAAGCTTAGAATGTTTACATTTACAAAGTTTCTCCATCAAATTTGTATTGTATATTGGATAAGTTTTCCAACGATAATATCGTCACCTTTTTCTTAACCGTGCACGTGATGATAGCTCATCCTGCCCTCGGGGGAGCAAAACCATTTTAATGTACCTTAATGAGCTTGAAATGTTTGCAGGGAGAAACCCGGCCCCACCATCTTCCAATACCCCCCCTCTCCGCCACTCTCCGGGGTAGGCACGAAAAGTGTCTGATTACGCGTGGTAATTAAATTTTACGCTTCGTGGGGCCCAGTTTTGATGCCACTTCTAAGTGGTACTCTATCGCTGCCACCTCGGTGGTGACGGCACTGGAAAGAGGACTTCAAGGTGGGGGTTCGCCCTCGAGGGGTACGGGGTCTCGGGGTTTCGAATTAACGTGAAAATTACCGACGTTTGAAATGTGAGCGAATTCGGAGCGAATTCCCAGCAACAGAGTGGAATGAGATGCTTTGCTTTCAATTAACAAAATACACTACGGGACTGACTGATGTAGTCCAGCGCGCCAATGCTATTTCTGCTGATGGTGGTAATAGGAAAGTTTATCTCGAATTTTTACCGGGTTGTTAAACAGAAGTTGATTTTCTGTTTATGTATTAAATAACATGAAAACTGCGATTTTCAGTCAGAAGATTGCCACTGTAACCAATCTTCTGACTGCTAATCAACATAAATACTTTTTCTTCGTTGAATGTTTTTCTTAGAAGTTCTACCCACTAAAAAATACAGATTTGAATAGCTCTTCAAAAACCGCATATTTTGCCAAGGGGGTACGCAATCTCCAGAAGTCACCCAGTTCCCGAAGCCTTATTGCCACTCCACTGCTGATTCACACGAACATCGCTGCAGAGATTGCTATTTGAAAGCATTCCCTTTCACTCTTTTCAGCCGATAGCAAAGATTTCTACAAAATAAAAAAGCGCAATCAAACGGAAGAAAAGCCTCCTGATGAACCAGATTAAATCGATTGCTCTAGGGGTTCGACTGCTACACTTTTCCTCCGCCGCGTCCTGACAGAAGGAAAGCGGGGGCCGAGATTACGGTGTACTTCTTCGGAATTTTAAACCATTCCCGTACCGCTCTTCGATCTTCGGCGACATCCTATTAGTAATCGATACACAAGGCATCATCATGAATAGCGTTTGACTGACAGATTATCGCCAGACCGATCGCATCGAAAATTGCTTTTAATTTTCCAATTTTCCATCCAATTGCACGATTTGGAGCAATGAAATCAATAATAATCGGTGCCATCGGTGCGGAACCCAAGCTGACTCTGCGCGGGACAATTGTCCCACGGTGAGATGAGGACGACGCGAGGCAATCGAGTCTAACGACGAGGAGTTTGGAACGTATGAATACAAAAATGTCTACTGTATTAGAATGAGGAGACGCATGAAATGGCGGCGTTTGGTGGATTCGAGGGTGGGGGTGATGCTGGATAAAAAAATGATTGGAAAAATGATTTGTTCCGCAAGTGGATGTATTCCGAGTTATTAAACCGTCACACGTGGGCGGCGTATCCTAGCTTCTTTTTTTCTTAGAAATGCTACATGAATTATATCTTTATTTGCTTTGGTTGAGAAAATAAGTTCATGTCCAATTCGATTCTCTAGATTGGGATGATTTTGACTGGGTTAATCGCTAATATTTGGATGAAATAGCAGAAAAAGGAATTTTAATATTGGGTTTCGTTCAAACCCCCGTGAATGGAACACTGAATAAGATAACAATTTTGGTACAATACGATTGGTAATAATATTATCACTTTGTCACACTTCTAGTTACTTTTAATTCATAACTATTGTTCATTTTACATTAGCGCTCCTAGCGCTCTGTAACGCACTGATATCAGTTTGTTTCTGAAGTATTCCTGTAACAGTGCACAATGGTCCAGAAGATATATTTAAGTGGAAATTAGCAATCAGAGCTCGACAGTTATTCTCCATACAAAAACTGCCTACGACAAAGTTGTTACATATGATAGAGCGCTCATTTTTATGTTATCAAAAATAGGGTGACCAAAATTATCGATGAAATAAAAAATCTAACTTTCTTATCTTATCTTATCTTATCTTTAGATATAGGTAAATATACTTCGACAATGTTGTAGTCTGTTTTTCATTTTCAAGAATTTTTAAACTTTCCTATCATGCTCGTTCTGCGTAATTAACAATAAAAAGTTTGAGCTGCCTGATGTTTTTTTTAAATACTTGTCAATGTGAATACAATGGTAGAATTCGTGGTTTTTGGAGATGCCTAAAATGAAATTGCCACGGAAGTAAATAATCTAGCAATCAGAAAACTAATCATAAAGCAGTTTGTGAATATTTATTAGGTTGATCAAGAGCTTCTCGATGATTTACCAAATATTCTATGTACAGTGTTGAAAAGAAAAAAGTAAACAGCATTACACAAAATACCTTTTTCATGATTTTTTTTTGGAATGGAAAGGATGTAAACAAGCAATTGTTTGTATTCATTTTCAAATTTATATAAAACCAATTCATTTGATTTTTTCATCCAGTATTATGCATGGATGCTCAATGGGGTTGGGCTCTGGGAACTAGGATGGCCCCTCAAGCATTTTAATCCTTTTGGATTGCGTTTCGCAACTTTCGAGGTGTGCTTGGGATCATTAGAAAATTTAGCCTTGAATATTCATTTTCCTGGGTGACGGCTTTAAGTTCTCCTCTAAGAGATTGACGAAGGACTCAGCAGTCTTCTTTACATCGATCGTGACGAAATTGTCCATCCCATTCCAAGAAGAATAGCCCCACACAAGCACTGATCCTTCATCGTGTTTAACTGTTGCTTGAGTAGGCTGGATAGCTCAAACTTACTCTAATCGGTCCAAACAAACTTCTTCCAAAAGTCAGTATGGCTGGAGCTCCTGGTCGTGGACCGTCATCATTTTCATTGAACCGCTTTGCTCAAGTTTTCTAACAGTTCGGCTGAAAAGTTCATAAGGTTGACGTCTAGATGGCGCCTCTTGCAAACTCTACTTGACTATCACAAAGCACCATGACACAATCGGTCGATTGGTTCGTGAGGTACAGCATTGAGAGTGAAGCAACTTTTGTTATTGTGAAAAAATGGAAAAATCACAGGTCAATGGAAACGATGACAAAATTGCATGAATTGGGCTTCGAACTGCTTACGCATCCACTGTATTCTCCAGATCTGGCCCCCAGCGACTATTTTCTGTTCGCAGACCTGAAGAGAATGCTCGCTGGCAAGAAATTTAAGACCAATGATGAAGTGATTACCGAAACTGAGGCCTATTTTGAGGAAAAACCGAAAGAGTATTATAAAAATGGTATGGACAAGTTGCAAAATCGCTATAATCGATGTATTGCCCTCGAATGCAATTATGTTGAATAATAAAATTGAATTTTGCAAAAAAAATAGTTTTACTAGGTTACCTTATAAACTTTTCAGCCGAACTGTTAGTTGCAAATCATTACAAATCATTACCAAAATTGTATAAAAATGGCAACATAATGATAATCTTTACATAGCTACACAGTTGCATGTTAATCCTTTGTGGTCGTATTCAATTTGGACATGTGTGCCATACGGTGATGCATGATTTGTATGATAATGAAAGATAAACAAGATTTTTTCAATTCGTTGTGAACTTTAGGTTTGTATCTACTGAATAATATGTTTTAAAATGCTGTTTTTATATAAAAAAAAATATATTCTCAAACTCCCATTCGTGTGCTCTCCTTCGAAACAATCCCTCAAAATAAGGTCGTGGTTTTGAATTACAGTTCTGCGCGGTAAAAAACCTTTGGTGGCTGAGAACAGACATCCGAACGCGAAGATTTAACTTTTCACTTGCATTACTTTTTCGCGAGAAATTGAAATTTGAGCAATTTAAAAATAATTCATTACGTGTCACTTCTTTACAAAATAAACAACAAATTTCGCACGAATTATTCGTAGGCCATCCTTAGTTTCCAATCAATCCCAACAACGTATTCGGCCAATCTACTGCATGTGAAAATTTGAATCTCGCTCCACGCAGAGGTAGCTGCTCGTTTAAGCTCAATAAAACTCACATACTGCCTATTCTTCGGCAGTTCGATTCTTCTATTCTTCGTGCGATCAATCTACATAAGTTATCGATTGGGGTTGGAACTGGTAAAAAGTCCCGAATCGAACCTCCTGTCCTGTAGACCATGTAAAAGACTTTCGACTTTCATGAAATGATGCTTTATTCTGTTGGAATAACACGGTGGTTTCGATGCAAAAACGGCAGCAGATGATTCAGGAATACTTGAACTCCTATTGACATTCTTTGTTTAAAGAGGCTTTAAACTTTTCAGTTCATTTGCCTCTAAATCCTTGAACTCCTAACTTCTTATTCGTGTGAGTGGAAAAGTCATTTGAAACAGTCTTTTCTGAGAAACAAAATATAACATGAAATAAATTTGAAATGGAATAAGGGTGCAATCGAGGTGTTCACTTGGTAATTTTGAATTTAAAAATATTCAGGAATGTCCACGTGGACAACAGGGGAAGGGGTCTGGTCAATGTCCACCCTTGTTCACGGAGGGGGAGGGGGGAGTCTAAAATCGTGCTTTTTGTGTCCACGTGGTATGGGGACAGCCCCAAACAAACTGTCTTCGAAAGACTTTTAGAGCATACTAATACAAGGATTAAGATATTGAGAAATTCTGCATCGAAAAAATATTAGTATTGATAATCTCTAAAAGTCGTACGAAGACAATTTTGATGTAAAATTTTCAATATAAAAGTAAAAGTATGAAAACCGTTTTTTTGCAACTTAGTTAAAACACTACTTTGTGGAAGATATTTATTCTTTAGACAAAAACTGTATTCGACAAAGCTATTACATATGATAGAGCGCTCGTTTTTATGTTATCAGAAATAGGGTGTCCAAAATTTTCGATAAAATAAAAAATCTAACTTTCTTATCTTTATAGATAGAGATAAACATAGTAAGACAATATTTTAGCCCCAATTATTTTAAACAACTTTGTAGAACAAAGCCTTTTTCTATTTTTTGATATAATCGATTTAGCGCTTTTATTCCTAAGTTGAAAAAGCGGTTTTTTTGCTCTAACTTTTATATTTCAAATTCAATATCAAAACTGTCTTGGTACAACGTTTAGAGCTTATCGATTCCAACATTTTGCGATGCAGAACTTGTCAATATCTTAATCCTATTCAAAGTAATTGATGTTTTTTTACCCAAAAACTCATGATTTCAATTTTAATTTACTCAAACACAAATACTAACATATCTTCGAAATCACACATCATGTAGAGTGAAATATGCTCTTTCAAATGCCGCCAATAAACTTTGTTTATGTTTGCCCCAGAAAGAATGACAAACAATTGAAGAGAGCGTATTTTTTTGGGAAGAAATAGCAATAACTTTGGGTGAAGTTGAGATATTGACAAGTTCTGCATCGCAAAATGTTTGTATTAGTATGTTCTATAAGTCTTTCGAAGACAGTTTGTATGTAGATTCTGAAACATAAAAGCTAGAGCAAAAAACAGTTTTTTTTTCATGGTGACCCTAACGTAACTTAGAAAAAAGGCGATATATCGGTTATTTCAAGAGATAGAAAAAACTTTGTTCTTCAAAGATGTTTCAAATAACTAGGACTACAACATTGTCAAACTATATTTACCTCTATCTATAAAGATAAGAAGGTTAGATTTTTTTTTGATAACATAAAAATGAGCCCCCAATCATATGTTACAACTTTGTCCAAGACAGTTTTTGTCTAGAGAATAACTGTCGATCTCTGAATGCTAATTTCCACTTAAATGCATCTCCTGGACTATTGTGCAGTGGTGATATTTTTTAAATTATCCTGTACTGTTATTTCAAAATTTGAATTTAATTTTGAACACTCGCTTCGAACATTAGACTTGGCTGAATTTTTAATTCCGGATTTTACGTGACTTCAGTTGAAAATTGGTGTATTTTTGTCCTACAATAATCATAATGATATTGGTTCATATTTGTACGCTGGACTTGTTTTGTTGACTATTTTATTTCCACAATTGTAATTATTGATATGTTGAGCCTTGGCAACACTATTCGTTTGCCATCTCAGAGTTTCATCTCAAAGTCTGTTATATTTGTGAAAATTTTAGAAAATGGCCCACGACCGCATTATTGACGAAAATAGCTCCCTCAATTGGCTTCAATTCAGTTGGATATTGGCAATATAATAATCGTACATTGTTAATTAGATTAAACGAAGTTTGAGGGTATTTTTTCTCACTTTCTCACAAATGTACACAATAAAAGTTTACTGCACAATCCATCGGATCTGTTCGATTATTTTCATACAGTGTCCAGAGATGCCGTGAGACTTCCTCGTTGGATGACCGAAAGAGATCCGGCAGAAGAGACGAGTGATTAACATCGTCAGGGAGCGAATAGTGCACCTCCCAAGTGTACGTACTTCTCGAACCGCAAATTTACTTGATTTGACGAACTCCGGGACTTAGTTTTTATTTTGACATGTAAGTTGAACGCATATTGTTCAACCGACGCAAATTGTTATCAACATTTAGCTAAACGGTATGCATAGAAGTTCAGCGGAACACATGTAGGGTTATGTAGCCTTGAATAAATAATCGAGCCAAAGCGTTGTGTTCATACACCCAAACCAGCGTTGGCTGAAAACATTTCGTCTTTGGCAGAAATGATGCCATTTTGTGTGCTGGAGGGTCAAATGCGCAAACAATGAGCTGTTTTAAGGTGAAGGTGGAAGCTAGCCATTGTAGTAGTATAGGTAAACCCTCGTGTAAAAATGGGGTAATGGTGTTTGTGAGAGAAGAGCAAAGCACACGTAAATAGATCAATTCACTTATCAGACTGTGTGGCGCTTCATTGACACGAGTCTTTGAACACATTTGAAAAAAAAAACAAATAACAATTCAATACTAAAGTAAATTGTATGAACGATATGTTCCGATGAACAATTGCAAATATAAATATATATAGAAGGTGCATTTGCATATGATTCTGATTATACGCGAGCGTAACATGAGCAAATTTATAACACATGCGAATTGGGGCACTTTTGGTATTAACAAGTTCTTCCGCATAGTAACTCGATGTTGATAATTCCTTAATATTTTCCTTCGTTGATCGTATTGTTTTCACATATTCACGTTGGAAAGCCTTAACCCTTCTCTTCGTTGGCCGAGGCATTTAGATTGAATTTAATACTTTTCCGTTTACTGTTTTTGAAAGCATAGGCAGCCGTGGCAGTGTTCCGAGCTCTGCAATACAATTTTCTTACCCAATGTTAAAGTTGCTAAAACTTACATTATAGACCCATTAAACGTAAAAATAATAATTGTATTGATATCAACACAATTTTATTCTATTGATTTTCATGACATGGGACGCTATGACTCAGGAATAACATTTTATTGAGTGGTTTTTATAGCTGTTTCGATGATGTTGTTTGGCATCAGTGTCGAAAAAATAACGATGCTTCCACCAATACAAACAAAACCATTGCAGAAGATTGAAAAACGAAAATTTAACTTTCAGAGCACTTGCTCGAGTTTTCCGACGTTCTTCACTATACGGTGCGAAAGCAGATGAAAATTTAATATCTTGTGAGTAATCGATTAGAGTTTGGTTGATATTACTTGATGGGAAGTGTGCGAAAACGATCATTTTCTTCACACTGTTTCGCAAAATTATTGATTTTCGGGCGAGAGGTGAGGGAGGGAGATGAAAGAAATGAGCGCCATTGTGGCAGCCATTTGTGGCTAGCTTCCACCTTCACCTTAAAAGCTTAAAAAATGGTTTGTATGTATGCGAGCAGACACCTCTTTCTGTTTTCTTTTCTCATTTAATTTGGGTTTGTTCCAAAAAAAGTCCATACGACGTCAATGGGGACCGAACCAAGGCCGGCTGGAATGCAAACCTATTTCACACGACCACGGCTGCCAGTGATGTTATAAAGAAGCGTGATAATATTACACCTCATCATAAAATGAAGTTGGAAAGTATTTTCTAAGAGGATAAAGAAGAACATGAACAATAATATATCTTTCTCTGTCTAGACCGTGTAGTTGGCAAACTATACGAAAAGCTTTCATATGCTTTCATTTCAATGTATCTCCTGTTTCGCTCGCTAATATTGCATATATATTATACAAATGATATACATGTATTGGGGAGTAGAAAATTTTCTGTTATTTTTCAGCTCATTTAATGTATCGGGGTGCCATAACATGTGCTAAAAATTAACTTTGGGTGTAGTTTTCATGCTGGGATATCTTTCTTCCGCGTTTGGACCTCATGTTTGGATCTCTGTTACGTTATGCACGATTTTAGTAATTTGCGGTGACTTTGCCAGACTATTTCGCGGATTATCGGAGTTCAAGTGCACTTTGCAATGCCGATTTCCCCTGGCTCATTGGTTTTAAAATCTGTGTTGGGTAAACACACAGATTCCAGCGATCGCACATCAACCGCTGCGCAATCTTAACTGAGGGGATTTCCGAGCGGGAATTCGTTTATAAACAGATTTGTGCGATTTCAATAGCCTGTTTTCGAAGCAATTTTTATGCTATTGAAACAAGTTTTCGGTCAATAATTAACAATTATATAACTGTTGGACATTTTGTCTTTCGAATGAAGTGATTATCATCCACTCCGTTCAACCGGCTAAGAGGTATTAACGTTTAAAACCTTGGACTCCATGCGACACGCTCTCGTTTTCGAAACTTTGAACTTACGCCCTGGTACAGAAATGAAAGACGTAGTCCTTCGTCAATATTCCACGATTCCAAAGCGCGGCATCCGTGATGGTTTCTGGAGGCATTTTCAAAGGTCGCAAACTACTCGTTTTTATCGAGAAATGCATTAAAATGAACACCTTATATTATGTTACAAAACGGATGTTAAGGGGGACCCCAGTCTAGAAGGTCGGAAAATAATCAATTTTCATGATTTTTTTTTTCGGATGTTAGAAATAAAGTGAAGTGTTCGGGTATTTTGGTTATTGTTTAAAGTATATTTGAAGATGTTTTTACCCATTTTTTGAGTGCACGAATAATGATTTTTACGTTGTTGACAGCTGGATGTGCAGATGCTGTCTGAAAATCGGTACCTTGATGGTGGTATTGGTTCTTAACAACGGGGTGTCACAGAACGAATTCCAATTAATATTTTGAAACTTTGGGACAATACCTAAAGCGTTGCATAGGGGATTTTGGAAATTCGAAAAATTGCCAAAATGACGGCCTTTTCTGTTGAAAATCAGTTATTTTTCATGAACAATCGCTGTTTAGTAGCTCATATTAAATTGAAAAAATGAGATATCAAAAAAACGACTATGTAGTGCTTTAGATGACTCATTTTTACACGCTGATAAAAAGTTTCAGCCAAATCGGTCGAGTAGGTCCTGAGATATCGATACCACCAGTTGAAGAAACATGGTTTCGAGAAAAACGCGTTTAAAAATTTCTACAGCAATACTGTATCCCTTGAGGTGACTTCACACTATTGGCTGTAACTTTCCAGCGAAATCATATATCGAAAAATCCTTCTAGGACAACATTTCTAATGACTTCCTAAAAATGCAAAAAAAAATCAATTTTTTCGGTTTTCCAGACCGGGGTCCCCCCTTAAGCAGAATGCCGTAAAGCCAAGCATGAAAAATGCAAAATGCATCTCATGCATCTTTTTCGGCACTGGTGAATGGTCACCTAGTTCACCAGATCTAAACTCTTTGGATTACTTCGTATGGTCATACATGCTGTCGATGGTAAAGGATCCAAAAGTGTCTAATCTCGCCCAGTTCAAGACTGTGGTATGTCGAATTTGGGACGAAAAGCCGACGGAAGTCGTGCGTGCCGCCTGTTAGTGTTTTGAAGTTTTGAAGCTGGTCAAAAAGGTTGAAGGAGGTGTTATTTCGAAGCCTATGTTGTAAATGATCAACATAATATTACCTTTCATACAAAATAACAACCAATAAAACCAGAATCTCCTATTTAAAACAATCGAAGTTTGTATGAGGAAATGTTGGATACGGTGTGACACACAGCGGTTTCGCTCAACACGAAGCCCGAGAGCAAAATCACTTCGGATGGTTTCATTCGGGAAGTGTGTTGTGAATGAAAAATATCACACACTGCGGTGCGACTTTGATCACGATTTCGAATCCGAGATAGAAGCAATGTCTGAGTTATATTACACACACACACACACATTGTTGTTGTTGTATTGTGTTCAAGCTACGAGAGAGTTTTAGATTCACTTCAAGGCAAGAGGCGAATGAACGCTGAGGTTTGAAGCCCATAATACAAAGAAGAAAAATATGAGTCCAGGTAGGGTACACTTTTTGCCAGTTGATGCTCTGCGTCCGTGTGGATTGTTTTTCTGCTTAATTTGTTAAATGGTATCTTTAAAAAATAAAAAAGAGGGCAGCGGGAATATGTCGGTGAACAAATACAACTTGCCCGATTCAAAATGATGATTTTGATATAAGAGGACATATAAGAGGACACATATTGAAAATTAAAAGAAAAAACAAAACGTATTTTGTGAAATGCTGCTTCAAACACAATTTTTTTTTTGTTGCATCTAATAATCATAAGTGAAAAACGCAGCCAAAGAAGAAGAACAAGAAGGGCAAACTTGATGTAGGACTTTGTGTAAGTGTTAAGAGATCCATAAATTTAACTCATTCAATATTCCAAATAGTGGCCCCAGAAAAACTGTTTTCTATAATATCTGAGCTGAACATTAAATGGGTGGTAAGAATTGTCGTGGTAGTTCGATTTTTTTTACATGAAAAACACTATTCTTTTGATTAATAATTTCAAAATACATCAAGTATTGGACATCGCTTTTCCCATTTTTGACCATTTACGGATTTCGTCACGAAAGAAGCTCTCATCCTTTGAAGCCACGAATGAATCCAGCCAATTTTTGAGTATTCGGTTCTTGAGTGAAGGGTATTCGACTCAAAGCATTCTACATCGATCGAAACAAAGGGGCAAGGTCTAGACTATAAGGCGGATGAACCAGAATTTCCCATCCGCTATTTTCAAAACAGTTTTTATAGCAGCATGAGGCCGAGCGTTGTCATGATGCAATATTATCGACTCGTGTCTGGTCGGATAATTTGGACGTTTTTCAGCAACAGCTCGCTTTAAACGGAACCAACCAAATTATTGTCTGTGAAAGTTTCCATTGATCGTTTGACCAGGTTTTAGCAGCTCGTAGTGGATCATACCCTTTTGATCCCACCAAATACAGACCATTACTTTGGATATTCGGCTCCAGCATTGATGTCCCTAGTTGATCAGACATAACATACGATCTTTTGCGTTGTTGGTTTTCTTGTTGAATCCATTTTTCGTCCTCGGTAAAAAATGCAAAAAATACTTTCTTTTGTGCCGTTCAACAACATTTCGGACATGAAAAACCATCGTTCGACATTTATCTTACTTACAATTAGTATGGCACATAATTTCCTTGCTTTTGGATGTGTTCTGCGGCTTTGAGTCGTTCAGAAATAGATTGATTCTGTGAACTCCGATTGCATTTGACACAAATCTTGATCGAGTAATATCTCTAATGTAAACGTACCGGTTGACCTGGACGCTTTATGTACTTAACACGTAAATCACCACTCTTAAATCGTCCAAGCCATTTCCGGCAAAATCTATCCGACGGTGCAAGGTCACCATAACTTTTCACAAGCATTTGATACGCTTCAGCTGCACTTTTCTTCCAATGGCAAAGGAAAATAAAAACATCCTGCAAATGGTACTCATTTGTAATAAAACTCGATATTTTTAACACATTAAAAAGTGTACTTGTTGTGCAAAACTCGCAGACTTGAGAACAATATTTGGTTGACAGATGTCAACACTTCACGCTTCAGCGAAAAAGTCAAATTTCGCCGTCGGCTATTTATAGTACCTTGAGCCATATTGTGGAAACGAATCGATGTGAGTTGCACACCCAATAGCTCGCGAACGGTTTACGTATCTCATAGAGGCTAAAGCTCGAACTGTATGCAAACATCTAAAAAAGCATACCTACTGTATTCGTTAAAGTTGTTTACTTGTTTTACTATCTTAACCGTTTGTGTTTTAATCAATTTTGCCACAACGAATTCCATCTAATAGCATATAGAATAATATACATTCTGTCAACTATATACCGGGAATTTATGTTTTGGTGTTCTGTAGGGAACCAATTACGTAACAACTTGAGGTAGAATTCTAAACATTCGCTCGGTAATGAGAAACTACATCGGGACGAAAACAAGCAATATATTGAGCCAACTTTGTTCCTCCTTAGATTGAAATCACTCTCGAGGGGGTGATTCCTCAGCCAAAAAGTTTTCGTCATAACGTCGCAATCGATCAATAGTTGGGCAACGCAGAGTAATTGCTTTCACATTAAGTTTTCCTCGCTGGCTGACTTTGCTGGTGGATGCTTCGCTCGATTAGTGGCGGAGAAAATGGGGGCCATCAGCTTGATTCTCGATGCTCGCGATGAGTTCGGCCTTGATTTATGCGGATTCAGTATTTACCCATGGAATTATAACTATCCTTTTTTTTCTCCAAAACTGTATCGAACCTCCATCCGCCGGAGGCGCCGCCGCTAAAAGCATCCGATAAACGAAGTAACAACCAACAGAAGGCTTACAGGATATGTATGTTCTGGAGGAGGGGTTTGCATGTGCTCGCAAGCCCTATAATAAAGGCAGCCCGAACAGATTTCAATAATTTATTGAAACACGGGTCATAAATTTCGCGTTTTTGCATCTTTTTTTCCACTCTCTTTTATTTTCTTCCATACAAACATGATGCTATTGATATGTTGCCACTATAGTACTTTTTTTTTTATTGCTTCCGCTCGGGTGTTCTTGTCGGCTTAATGTCACACAAGATATCAGCTCAGTCAGTTATGATATTTTATAGTGAAGCCTTGCCACCACTCCGGGGGTTCTGGAGTAGGATGATTCCTGAAACTGAAAATTATTTGCCGCCCAACGAATATGTGGCGGCGTGACACCTCCCCCCCCCACAATCGTTTCGCGATGAGTGAATCGATACAGATCTGGAGCAAGAGATTAACACCAACTGCTGCGGCGTTCGATAGTCATTCGGAACAATAGGAAAAAATCCGAACAAAAAAGTTTCCGTGAACTGATCCGATCCATTAATTACATATGGAATACACGAGAGGCAGAATGAATAATTAATGGGTCGATTATGTCGAGCGTCAAAGTGCATTTAGTTGTACAAGTAGTAAATAAATTACGCCCTGCATAATAAAAAGGAGTAAAGTACCTCATTGAACTCTTTCCAAATTTTGAACAGTCTGAGTAGCTTTAGATAGAAGTCAACTTTAGAAGTCAACACATCTGCATTTGGAAGTTACACATGTTTTGCTGCCGAATAGATAACATTAACATAATCCTTACCTTTGAAGAAAGCGATTAAAAATATTGCGTATTCGATGATCATTTAACACTGTAATTTTTAAAAATAAAATTAAGAAAGTGCACCCTCAAATCAAGCTTTATAACAAAAACAACTGCGATTTTTTGCTGCCACAATTTTTTTCACAACGCCTGATGAAATGTTTCAACAATTCGTCAATCATCCGGGGTGCTGATACTAAAATATTACATAAATAATAAATTTTCAGACGCTGTTATCTTTCAGCTCGTATTCCATTTGTCGAACACTTCCATTACCTTAAAACTGTCTATACCATTAAAAGTGGAGCGTAAAAGTTTTCAAGTCCGTGATACAAGGTTTGCGTGCAAACGTAAATACAGGGTCTTTTAGATTAAACCCTCACGCAACAAATTTTAACAACTTCTACGGAACTGAACCGATTTTTATTTCTAAAAACGAAAATAAAACTAATTTTAGGACATTTTCTATGTGACCACCCCTTTTTTTCGATAAGGCGTAACATTCTTCATGCACAACTCTAACATAACGACTTCGGTGCTGTTGAAAATCCGAGTTATTTCTTCTTTAAGTTCCTCCAAATTTTATGGCTTATGAACATAGCAAGGGTCCTTCACGTACCCGCAGAGGAAGTACCATACCATAAAAGGACAAAATTTCATTAAGGCTTCGGTTGCTCGAGTGAACGATTTCACCAAAATTACACGTTCTTGTAAATTGTACATCTTGACACTAAAAACCATCCGATCAGACTGACAAGTAGCCGAACATTATCGTCCCGAAGAGGGGAATGCAGTGTTACCATCGATGGAGCGAAAACAATTTTTATAAGGAGTTATTCGATTTTTTTTTGCGTGAGCGTTTAATCTGAAAGACCCTGTAAAACTGCAGTTTTAATTCAATTATGTTGGTGTTTTCTAATGTAGCAAATAAGCAAAGGAAAAATATACCGAAGACAGCAATCCGATGTGACATAAATGTCTAGTAATGGCGCTTAATGGCTGCTATAGAGTGTTACTTGGGAAGTACTGGAAGAGATTCATTTGTCTCCCTGAATCGCCATATTACCTCCAGATGTCGACACTGATTTTGATATGTCAAATTATTTATATGATATATGATATACCTCAATTACGATCTAATATGATTTACTGTTGAACGATTTTCCACAGCATGTAATACAATTTTTCGCAGTACTACATTGATTCAATTGATATGTTCATGCGACTTACAAACTGCATCAGCCTGATATGCACATATGACAGATTGATTTTACGATAGTGTGTATCATAAAACCGATGCTTGTTACACAGAATTGAGACTTGAACTGTAGTGATAAATAAAATCGCGGTTTTCGCATTTTTTACGATTTTAAATGTACATTCCCAGCAAACAATAAATCACATAACAAGCGTATATATAACATCATATGCCCTAAATTTTGGTTGGCATATAATGCGCCTAACTGGCATATACACGCAAAAGTGGAGGTCATATACATACATGGTAAATACTTACCGAATTAGTTTGTATGAATATGCAACTTTCACCAACTATAATAGCGATCATGTTTAAATTGAATTGCGATATAATATGAATATATTCATGAATTTTCAACGGACCTATTATGACCTTTGACATACTTATATACGATTTTTTACAGACATAGAAAAAAAACAAATTGCGGAAAATATTTTCGTAAAATGTTAATTATAGCCTCACGAGCCGCCATTTTTATATATGAATATTTATGTTTGTATCAATGAGAACTATTTAATTGACTTGTGTTGGGAGTGGGATAGAAATATTTAAAATGGCACAGATTGGTTATCGGTAAAACTTGCTCCGATGTGGGTTCGAACTCCGATCGTCTGAATTATCATCCATCAGTTATTTCGCACGGCTATCTGAAATACAGGGTTTTCCATTTCGGGCTTCCGAAAGTATACAGCCCTGCGCTGACAACCGTTTGGCATAGCTGTCAACCAAAGCGTCATATCGTTAGTTGAATGTCTGCCATTTTACAATATGGATCGTTTTAGCATCACACAACGTGTCAATTTTGTTAAATTATACTATAAAAATGATGAAACCCCGGCAAATGTTTTTCGAGCATTACGGACGGATTTTGGTCGTCATGGACGGCCTACAGAGCACACAATCGCTAATGTAGTGCGTAAATTCGAACAAACTGGATCCGTAGCGGATATTGTGAAACCTGTGCATCATCGTAATATGCGTTAGGCCGAAAATATTGCTACTGTTGCTGCCAGTGTGGAGGATGACCCAAATGTTTCGATTCCACGGCGTGCTCAGCAATTGGGCTTGTCAAACACATCATTGTGGCGAATTTTGCATTTGGACTTGCACCTACATCCATATAAAGTCCAACTGGTACAAAAATTAGAGCGTGGTGACCATGGAATGCGTCGGGCATATGTCGATTGGGTGAACGAACAACAGCAGCAAAATGCTGAATTTTCGCATCAAATTTTCTTCAGCGATGAGGCACATTTCGAGCTCGGTGGCTATGTAAACACCCAAAATTTCCGTATATGGGGCTCAGAAAATCCACACGTGATTGTTGAGAGGCCATTGCATCCGCCAAAAGTCACTGTTTGGTGCGCATTATGGTCTGGTGGAGTCATCGGGCCGTATTTCTTTGAAAATGAAGACGGCGAGACGGTAACTGGTGAGCGCTATGGCCGCATGTTAACCGATCTTTTTTTGCCACAAATTGTAGATATGGATGCAGATGACATGTGGTTTCAGCAGGACGGCGCCACGTGCCACACAACACGACCGAACATGGCCATATTGCGAACGAAATTTGAGGGACGCATAATTTCGCGTTTTGGTGATGCCAATTGGCCGTCCAGATCATGCGATTTGAACCCGCTAGACTTTTTTTGTGGGGTTATGCGAAAGACCGTGTCTATGCCTACTCTCCGCAAACTCTTGAACATTTGAAAGACAACATTCGTGAAGTTATGACCGAGATACCGCCCCATATGTGCCGAAAAGTAATCGAAAATTACCTGTTCCGGATCAGGGTGTGCGAAGAAGCCCTAGGTGGACATTTGAATGATGTTGTATTTCACACATAATGGCATAAACCAAACTTTAATCTATCTATATATATATAAAAATGGAGTGATGTCTGTCTGTCTGTCTGATTCTTATAGACTCGGAAACTACTGAACCGATCGACATGAAAATTGGTATGTAGGGGTTTTTGGGGCCGGGGAAGGTTTTCGTGATATTTTGAGACCCCTCCCCCTTCTCTAAGGGGGGGCTGCCATACAAATGAAACACAAATTTCTGCATTACTCGGAAATTAACCAAGCAAACGAAACCAAAGTTGGCATGTGAAAGTTTTAGGTAGCAATAAATGTTTCTATGATGGTTAGACAGTCCTTCCCCCACTCAAAGGGGGGGGGGGGGCTGCCATACAAATGAAACACAAATTTCTGCATTACTCGAGAATTAATCAAGCAAATGAAACCAAATTTGGCATGTGGAGGTTTTAGAATGCAATAAATGTTTCTATGGTATTAAGATACTCCTTCTCCCTCTCTTAGAGGGGGCTGCCATACAAATGAAACACAATTTTTTGCATTACTCGGAAATTAATCAATCAAACGAAACCAAAGTTGGCATGTAAAAGTTTTAGGGTGCAATAAATATTTCTATTATGGTTAGACAGTCCTTCCCCCACTCAAAGGGGGGGCTGCCATACAAATGAAACACAAATTTCTGCATTACTCGAGAATTAATCAAGCAAATGAAACCAAATTTGGCATGTGGAGGTTTTAGGATGCAATAAATGTTTCTATGGTGTTAAGATACTCCTTCCCCCACTCTTAGAGGGGGCTGCCCTACAAATGAAACACAAATTTTTGCATTACCCGAGAATTAATCAAGCAAATTAAACCAAATTAGGCATATGGAAACTTTAGGGTGCAATGAATGTTTCTGTGGTGGTTAGATACCCCTTCCCCCTCTCTTAGGGGTGGCTGCCATACAAATAAAACACAAATTTCTGCATTACTCGAGAATTAATCAAGTAAATGGGCGGGACGAAGTTTGCCGGGTTAGCTAGTTTGAAATAAAAGTTTCATCGAAATTCGAATTCTAAGTGTATTTTATTTCAATTTACTTTCGGAATTTAAAGTTGGAAAACCCTGTACAATTTAACAGCGGTTAAAACTTATACACATGACTCGAAAAAAATATAACCTAATACACTCTATGCAGAAAGCACAGTAATTTCTGGTTGCCGATTTTATTTATTTAACTATGTTCTAAGGAAAAGGATCTTTGACTTCCCTATCATAGAAACCAAATAAATAATATCATTGAATTGGAATAGTAACAAATAAATGAATGCCAATGAATCTATTTCAATTGTAAATTATTTTTATTACAATTTTCACTGTACAATTTGTTCTCTCAAGCATATTGTAGCGTGCAAAATCCACGGCTACGATTCCGCCACTGTTTCGAGGATTTTTACTAGGCGAGTTGCTTAAGCGCCGCCTCTAAGAAGACCACTCGCGCTATATTTGCCCGGCGAAGAACCCGCCTTGAAGCTGGCCTCGAAAATAATAAATTAATAAGAATCGCTCGAACAGTGACTCTCCCAAACTATTTCTCCTCGCGTTCCGATGACTTACTCGGCCGACAACAAAGGGATCTGGAGGAAATCCGCAGATCCTCCTGGAGAAAACAACCAAGAAATGAATGCTCTGCTGTCCAATTATCACCTCTTGCTTCAGACGCAGCAGTGACTCAAGACTTAAACTCAAAAACAAACAATTGAACTACCACGAACGAACGACTTAAACGGGTTCTCTAAAAAACGAAACTAAATTACGTAACCTAATAAATTACATTTATTAATGTTACAACATTTATTCTCCTAATATAGAAAATATTTCCCTATCCTATAGTGTGGTCTACAATTTCCGGTGCGCCCCCATTCCTTAAGCGTCGACTTCATTTCAGTGATCACTGTATCATTCTTATTATATTCCCCTGTATAAAATACCCATCCACATGCGCATGTTTTTACGGGTTTGGTACTCACGTTTTGTCTTTATCGTGCTCTGCCTGGAGTGCTGTTGTGACGTAGCACTCCCTTCCGACGGAAATAGTCCTTGTCGGGAACTTTGACTCCAGATCATGGGGTCAGCAGTGCATCCAATTCGATCCTGCGTTGTGCCGAGCCAGAAGGTTGTGTGAACAGGGGAACTCGCCTGAGAACGGCTGTTCGACGAAATAAGCTTATTTGCTTTATAGTGGGATAATATACAAAGTTACTTTTTTATGAGCTTTATCGCACAAGCACACACTTAACGATCAACTATCTAACTTTAACTTGAACTTTGAATTTCCCTAGCAAAAGTAGGAGTACGCCACTTCTAAAAATATTAAGACGTGCTAAGAATGCATGCCAACGCAAGCTGCGTCAACACTGTACTAATGAATCGAAGCAAAACTTCCATCGTGCCAGCAACGCATATCGTCAGTTGAATGCTGGTCTCTATCGGTCATACGTGCTGCGTGTCCAAACTAACCTAAAACATAACCCCAAAAGTTTTTGGAATTTCGTCAACTCCAAAAGAAAATAGACCAGCATCCCTTCAACGGTTTTTCTTGGTGAGAACTCTCACTGAGAGTGAATCGACTACCGTACCTGACGCATGTGAATTGTTTTCTAAACACTTTGCATCTGTTTTCGCCACCAATGTGGCTACTGCATCTGAAGTTGACGCTGCTGCAGCACACGTTCCTCAGGATTTGATTGATCTGCGCACCTTTGTTGTCAGTCCGCTGATGGTCGAAAAAGCAATTAACAATTTAAAATGTTCCACTTCTCCTGGCCCTGATTGAATTCCGGCGCTAGTGTTTCGCCGTTGTGCGGCTAGTTTTGCAGTACCGCTATCGCGAATATTTACCGCTTCGTTGGAAAACGGTGCCTTTCCAGTGATCTGGAAACACTCATTCATGTTTCCCGTATACAAGAAAGGAGACAACCGCAATGTAACTAACTATCGTGGAATAACTAGCCTATCTGCAGCTTCGAAAATTTTTGAGATGATCGTAAAGGATGCGGTATTCTTCCACGTTAAACATTATATATCGCCAGCACAGCACGGTTTTATGCCCGGGCGCTCTGTGACAAACAAACTTGTTGGAATTTACCTCTACGTGCATCAATCCGTTGGAGAACAAGGTTCAGGTTGATGCAGTGCATACTGACATAAAAGCCGCGTTTGATTGCATCGACCATCAGATTCTACTTGGAAAAATGCGTCGCCTGGGTGCTTCAGACCGTTTTGTTTCGTGGTTGTCGTCGTATCTTTCCGGGAGATCACTTCGAGTGAAGCTTGGAAGCCATCTTTCAATACAAAGGCAGTAACTTGGGACCTCTATGTTTGCCATTTTTTACAATGACGTCACCACATTTTTGAAACCAGGTTGTGTTCTCATCTACGCAGATGACTTGAAATTTTTTCTCACCGTTAAATGCATTGAGGATTGCCGTCAGTTACAAAGCTTGCTCAACAGCTTCTGGGTGTGGTGTCAATTGAACAAAATGACAGTAAGCATTGCCAAATGTGTTATCATGACATTTCATCGCAAGAAGGAACCAATATCCTTTGACTACTCTCTGGAAAACCATGTGCTGGCCCGTGTCAATCAGGTGAACGACCTCGGTGTGATACTGGATCCGAAGCTTACTTTCAGCATACATCGCTCGACGTTAGCTTCCAAGGCCTACCGTCAACTTGGATTCATCTTGAGGATCTCCCGAGAATTCACGGATCCTTATTGTTTGAAGGCGCTATATTGTTCATTAGTGCGCCCTATTTTGGAAAATGCTTCTGTAGTGTGGATGCCCTATCAACTATTGTGGATCCTACGTATTGAACGAGTACAGAAAATGTTTATTCGTCGTGCTCTCAGCTCCCTGCCATGGCGCTGTCCTCAGAATCTTCCGCCTTATCCTGACAGATATCTCTTGCTAGGGTTGGATACTCTTGAGCGAAGACGGAAACATCAACAATGTACGCTCGTCGCCAAGATACTCAACGATGAAATTGACTCACCAGTGCTGCTTTCCCGCATCAATATGCGTGCGCCATCCAGAGTTCTTCGCTCAACAAGCCTTTTACAGCCCGCGACACACCGTTCTAGTTTTGGTCATAATGAACCCGTAACGGGAATGATTCGTACTTTCTCGATAGTAGAAGATCTGTTCGAGTTTGGAGAGTCATCTACCAGATTTCGTCAAAGGATTGGACGCATTCATGTTTTTTAATGTTTTGTTTTGTTTTTAATGTTTGTATTTTGAAATTTTGTTTTTTATGTTTATATTCATTAAGACATTTGTCAGATGAACAAAGAAATAAAAAAATAAAAAATACAAAACGATTAATATATTTGGAAAACCCGTTTAATACAGGAAGTACTTAAAAAAACACACCGCGACGCGATTTTTTAAATCGCACTACTGCCTCTTCCACATCACCTCTTCCACATCACCTCTTCCGGATCAAAGTGAACGAGCAAAGGTATTCCAGTTCCAAGAAAAAAATAAGTCTTTTGCTCCAGGAGAACAATATTTGCCGAAGCAAATAATGTTCTTTTTGAACCGCGAATTTCCTCAAACCCCCAGTCATGCGGCCAAACAAGTCATCATTGTCCGCTCTTTTTTTGTCAAGGTTGAGTCAGGTAATTCTCGCGATTCTTCCACGAAACCTGGCTTCTTTTTACCCTTGCGCATGAGTGACCCACTTAGAGCGTCGCTTAAGCGTTCTTGACAAGTATTAGTGTGACGGAACATGAGCTTTACTCGCGCTCTTCGATGTGGTGTTGCGTACAACAACACAACGATTTCATGCAATATACGAAAACCGTTGCGTGCAATTCCCACGAAAAAAAAGTCCGTTTCATTTATACTGATTCATTATGTTGCAGCAAAAATTTGGCAAGTGTGAATAGGAAAATTAAATCATGCACGGATCAATATTTAAATATTAACATAATAATTCCACCAACGAATAAATAAATAAATAATAAAATAAATAAACAAGTAATAAATAAATAAATAAATAATTTAACTCAAAAGTAAGTATTTATGTACAATACAAAAACAAAATACATAATACTTAACCAGAAAAACAAGAAATGCTATATACACCTATACCTGTACACCTGTTACAATATCCAACTTATGTTCTGATTATTGTTATAATAAATATAATAGATCAATTTGGCAACCTTGCAAAGCGATGCGATGTGTCAAATTCGATGTAGTAACGGGTGTTAAATAAAAAATGAGAATTTTTTCAATACCTTTTAGTAACTCAAATGAAGAGCGTAAAATTTTCTTTCTCCAAAAAAATTGCTCTTTGGGCTCCCACAGTAGGCGTGTTTGATTTTGCTAGTTTGAATTTAGTCAAAGCAAAGATGGCGTCGAAACAGCACGTGCTCCTCGAACGCATTGTACGGTTCTACGAAACGCATTTCCAGCAAGGAAAAAAGTTCACGGTGGCACATTTTAAGGAAGAAAATGTACCTGTCAGTACGGTATATCGTATCCTGGGTTCCCTGAACGTAGAGCGGAAGGTCGGAAGTGGTCGTCCGGTGACGATAATGACGAAGCAGAGGAAGACATCGCTGTTTGACAACAAGGACGCAACCAGCCTGCGTGACGCCGGTCGGAAATATGGCTGCTCCCACGTATTGATCCATCTGACCCTCAAGATGGAAGGAATCGTCTGCAGGAAGAAGACGAGGTCGCCGGAGTACACGGAGGAGCAGATTGAGACGGTTAAATCACAGTGTCGGTGGATGACCAAAAAATACCGCGGGACGTCTTTCGTTCTGGACGACGAAAGCTATTTTCCGCTGTCCAAAACTCATATTCCAGGAAATGATAATTACTACTCCAGCGACAAGTCATCCACACCGCCTGAAGTGAAATACAAGTTCAAGCACAAGTTTGAAAAAAAGGTTATGTTGTACATCGCTATTTCCGACCGGGTCATTTCAAAGCCTTGGTTTAAGCCAAGTGGTCTGGCAATCAACCAACAAATCTATCGAGAAGAATGCCTCGAAAAATTCCTGCTGCCGTTCCTGAACGAGCATTACGCGGATGGGAAGTACGTCTTCTGGCCGGACAAGGCGTCTTCCCATTACGCCAAGAAGACGCTGGCGTATCTTGAGGAGAAAAAGATATCGTTCGTGCCGAAAGATCGTAACCCAACAAACTTGCCCCAGTGCCGCCAAATAGAGGATTTCTTTGGCTCAGTGCTCTAGTGTATAAAAACAATTGGAGGGCCAAGGACACGAAGCAACTGACTACAAGAATCCGGAATTGTATCCGGAAAATGGACGTAAGTGCCGTACAACGTTCTTGTGAGAGCATCGCGACAAAGTTGCGTCGAACGGCAGACCACGGCCCTTACTCAAACATTTACACTGACATTTTTTTGAAGAAAATACATTATGTTATTAATAAAAAATACTGAAATCGATGAAAAAAAATTTTTTTTATATGTGATTGAAAAAATTCACATTTTTTATTTAACACCCGTTATACATATAAGATTATACGTTCAATGGCGTAATTCACTCCGTTTTGCTGCAAGTTTTAATAGGCGTTGTTACATTCATCGAACATCAGAAATTTCGAGTGCTGACAGTTCCGATGTCCTGGATTGAAGATGGGGTATTTTTGTGGCCAACGAAACTGTCGAATAACAGGGTACAGAGTATCGTGGATCTGTCAAATCATTATCAATAATGATGAACCGCAAGTTTAGAAATTTTATGTTGGCTAAAGTGGCGGCCGATGCACTTTTGAAAAGTCATGCCTTCAGCAGCATAATATTTACTCCTCATCTCAAGAACAATTACTCACAATCAACCATGAAGAAAGTGCTTCGGATTAATCAGGTATAAACCTCGCGAAATATCAAATATTTACATTATTCTAGCAAACTTCTAAAATGGACTCAGCTTCGCCACAGATAACATCATTCTTCAATAACGAATCATACCTAACACCACCCCTCTGAATATACAATATACTTAATATACTTGTAATTGCGGATGATTCGAGTGATTTAACGGAATTGGAACATGTAATAGACGGATTTGAGAAAAAAAAGAACAATTATCTTCGACGTTGTAGAAGCAGCTGTTGCCAACGTAATTAAAAAATATCTATATTCAAGAGAAATAAATTCTAAAGAACGCATGCGACGACGCAACCCTGATGGGAACGTTATGCTACACAAGAACTTCGAGATTTCACTTTACTGGTTATAGATCACGTGCGCCATCCATTGAGAAACCTTCGTATCATCCCCAATTCTAACATCATAGATCAATTGCAGGTTTTCAAAATAGTAATCAGTGAATTCAGTGCCATTTGAGATATCCGTTACTCAGAAGTCTATTTTTGAAAATCCATAAAAAATCTGATTTCCTGTAGTAGATTGAATTTAAACTTTGTAAAATCATCTATATTCATCATTAAATTACCATCTTCAATAAGGTCATTGAATGGGTCTATGCGACAATCAATTGAAAAACCAATTTTGATGTTTTGGTGATTCATACAATATTCCATTTTCATCTGTTAATTGATGATAAGTTTCGCTCATACTCCGTTTAGCTTCTCTCCAGCGGTTGTGATGTGTTGTGAATAATCGACCATAAGCACCTCTTTTTTAAAATGTAATTATTTTATGTTTCCATATGTAATCAGACATTGTTGTTATGGAATGAAACTTGTCAATGAAATGCTGTCAATAATATGACAGGGGGTCTTCGTAGCCACATTGGTTGCGCGTTCGCTTAGTAAGCGATCGATCGTGAGTTCAAAACATAGGGCCCTCATTGACCATCTTTGTGTTGTTACAGAATAACTACGTCCACGCAACAATCATCAGCGATGGAGATCGATCCACGGTCGAAATAAGATCGATTCATTCATACTTCTGCTCTGCTCTGCAAGACACATCGGGCTGTTGTTCGATCAATCAACTGTCTCCGCTGTCCGATCTAACTGGATAATGGAAGAACAGAAGGAAAACTCTTACGCCTAAATGGCTACTGGGTAAATATGTACCATATGCAATGGTATCGAAGGGAATACTCTAACGCCGAAAAAAATCTCGACGTTTCATGCAATTTGAAGACATTTGGCATCAAACATTTTTTTTCGAAAAACCCCATTTCCTTTACTACTCCCTTAGGTGATTTTTCGGTTTTCAAAAAACTCAAACTTTTGACCGCTGTGCGACACTAGTAAATGAAGTCCGATTGAGCTGATATTTTGCATAAGGTAGTTTTTCGTGGGAATCAGCATTTTGAATCAAGTTCGCTTTGAAAAATCAAGGGTCACTTTTTTCCCATACATCCTTTGACACTTTAATACTCATCTACTAATTGAATTCAATAAATTACATTAGATTGATTTTTTCTTCTTATTTTTTCAACTTTAACTTGCGGTTTTAAGGTTTATTTTTACAAAAAAAATCGTTTCTTAATGATTTTTTTTTTGTATTAATAATTATTATTTACATGTGATATTACTGAACTTTGTTTCATTATAATTTGTTGAAAATTATGTCAAGTATACTCACTTAACAAACCTCAAAGTTTATAAATTTGTTGGTTAGCATGACTAACAAAAAAAAAGTTGAGATAGAATTTCCAAAGAATTTCGGTTATAGGGGTCTAAGGCATCATTCTTCATTCTGGATAAGAGGTCTCTTGACCAAAATAGTTTGAGGACCTCTGCATTAGAGCAACCACAAATCAGTTCCCCATTTCACTTGGTGTTACTATTCCTTACCTAATGCCTGAGGTATTTGGAATCAACGCCGACATGCGGTATAAGATTGACCCCAAAATATACACGCTATGTGACAGCAAACTCACCACTTAAAGATGAACGCTGCCAAAAGAAACTGTTGTAACGACATTAACACAGTAAAGAAAGTTATTTCACAATCAGACACTTATATTATTTCGAACAAACTTAAATCTCTTTTTTTTCCAAAATATATATTTTTATCAAGGTTCATATGGCGTTAGCCTCACGGGGCCGGGAGTTCAATACTTTGACAATTTTTCTTATTATCTATGTTAGTAATATGTAACCGATTACTCGCGGTTGGCTCGAGGTTAGTATTACAAGTGTTTTCGTAATTGGGATGTTGCTGTCTCCAATGCTCTGTACGTGCTTCCTTTTGGGATGCAGCTGACCATTAATCAGCAACGCCCCCCTAGCCTGTACCTCATATCTAGCGTGGTGCGTATTTCTCGACTCGAGGAATCCAGGATAGAATGGTCACTAGCCGGCGCAATCATCAGTTCGTGTAGAGTTGTCATGAGCGGTACAACCTTTGGCTCTTGTTGAATGATCAGTGGACTGCACAACCTTTGGCCCGTGTGTCTGTAAAGAGTGTGTATGTATTGCCGCGACTAAGTAAAAGTTTATAGATCGGATAGGAGGGATATGGAACGGGGACACAACGAAGGAAACATCATTAAACGTTGACATCGGCGTTTCTGAGGAACAGGTATAGATGAAGCAGAAGATCAGGATCATGGCTACCTCAGATATCCCGGACGGGGATCTCCGATTGTCTGCCTTGTGCTCTCAGTGCTCTAGAGAGCTGAGAGCGAGCAGTATGGAACCGAATACACGACCAGACAACATGCTCGATGTCGTGGTAGCCATCGCCACAATCACAAAGATTGTTTGCTGCGAGCCCAATCGGATAGAGATGCGCGTTTAGGTTGTAGTGATTGGACATAAGCCGAGATGTCACGCGAATGAAATCACGACCTACATTCAATCCCTTGAACCATGCCCTCGTCGAGACCTTAGGGATAATCGTGTGTAACCAACGACCGAACTCATCTCCACTCCACATGCGCTGCCAACTTACGAGCGTATACTGACGAGGAATGTGGAAAAATTCATTATAAGCAATTTGCCTTTCAAAAAGTGTGCCTTCTAAAGCACCCACCTTAGCTAGCGAGTCCACTTTCTCATTCCCCGGAATCGAGCAATGAGAGGGAACCCATGCTAAGGTAATCTTGAATAATTTTTCGACCAAAACACTCAATAGTTGTCTTATTCTTGTTAGGAAATAAGATGAGCGTTTATCAACCTTCATTGAGCGGATTGCCTCTATTGAGCTGAGACTGTCTGAAAAAATAAAATAGTGGTCGATGGGCAATGTTTCAATGATCCTCAGTGCGTAGTATATCGCACCCTGTTCAGCGACATACACGGAACAAGGATCTTTGAGTTTGAAAGAGGCACTGGAATTTTCATTGAAGATGCCGAAGCCAGTGGACCCGTTTATGAACGAACTGTCAGTAAAGAACATTTTATCAGATCTAACTATGCCCCCATATTCTGCCGAAAATATCGGCGGAATAGAATCTGAGCGTAGATGATCTGGGATTCCATGGATTTTTTGTCGCATGGACAGATCAAAAATGACAGAGGAATTGCAAAAGTATGGGAAGCAAATTTGGTTGGAGATGCCTGGTGAAGGGTGCACGTCGTGGGTAAGGTACTCATGGTATAAAGACATAAAAATTGACTGAGGAGTGAGTTGGAGTAGACTTTTTCTCCAATGGATTCATGATCTTGCAACGGATGAGAAATCTGTAGGATAGTTCTGTGAACCGAAGAGTAAGCGGGAGTACTCCTGCCAAAACTTCGAGACTCATCGTATGTGTCGAATGCAAACACCCCATGGCTATACGCAAGCAACGATATTGTATTCTCTCCAGCTTGAGAATATGAATCCTGGCAGCTGATCGGAAGCAAAAACTGCCATATTCTAACACTGATAATATCGTTGTTTTGTATAACTGAATGAGGTCTCCTGGATGGGCACCCCACCATGTTCCGGTTATTGTTTGGAGAAAATTGATTCTTTGCTGGCATTTCTGTTTCAAATAGGCAATGTGTATTCCCCAGGTACATTTAGAGTCAAAATATACTCCAAGGTATTTGAAAAACATCGAGTTCTTGATCGTTTTGCCGGATAGGTGAAGCTGGAATTGGGCGGGTTCGTGCTTCCTAGAAAAAACGACCATTTCGGTTTTCTCCGTAGAGAATTCGATACCCAGCTTGAGAGCCCACGTGAACAGGTTGTTCAGGGTATCTTGCAAGGATTTTTGCAGAACGGCGGGATTAGTACCCGTGATGGAAATAACTCCATCGTCTGCAAGTTGTCTCAACGTACAATCTCTAGTTAGACAATCATCTATATCATTGACGTAAAAACTGTACAAGAGGGGGCTTAGGCAGGAGCCTTGTGGTAGGCCCATAAATCTGTATCGAGAAGATTTCAAGCTGGCATGATTGAAAAACATGTGCTTTTCTGACAGTAAATTGTACAGGAAATTATTCAGTATTGATGAAAGTCCACGATTATGAAGTTTCTCTGAGAGAATTTCCATGGAAACTGAATCAAATGCCCCTTTGATATCGAGGAAAACGGAAGCCATTTGTTCTTTGCGAGCAAATGCGATTTGGATTTCAGAAGATAGCAGCGCGAGACAATCGTTTGTCCCTTTACCTCGGAGGAAGCCAAACTGCGTATTTGACAGCAAATTGTTCGCTTCAACCCACTTGTCCAAACGAAGTAGAATCATTTTCTCTAACAATTTACGAATACAGGATAACATTGCAATCGGCCTATACGAGTTGTGATCGCAAGCCGGCTTGTTGGGTTTTCGTATGGCTATCACTCTCACTTGCCTTCAGTCATGTGGGACAATATTCAGCTCCAGAAACTGGTTGAACATGTTCAGCAAACGCTGTTTCGCCAAGTCGGGAAGATTCTATTCTATCTCTTGACTTATTCTTTTCAACGACACCTTCTTGGTGCTACGGTAAATCCCCCGGAGTGGTCTATCGCCTCGTGGTTGCGTACCACTATAGACCATTCTGGAGCGCGTTGGTCAACGGAAGGGAAGCTCGGCCCCGTGTGAGTCGCACGCTACACGCGACCCTACTCCAACACGGTAAGCTCAGGACGGGAAAGTCCACCAACGCCAGCGAAATTTACTGGAACTCACGTCGGTGAGAGTTTGGTGTTTTGACGGAAATAAGAAACAAAGATTCGGAAAATTTCTGGAAAAAGATTTGGTTAGTTTTTTATTAAAATATTAGCGGTTTATTTTAAAATTAGTAAAATTTTCTTATTTAGTTTCGGTTAGAAAGAAAGATTGGGTTCCTCAAACGACAGAGAAACTTTTCGAAATTCTCGTCAGCAAATTGGGAGGTGTGGCAAGCCGCAATTTGAAGGAGGATACTGTAGCGCGGCCTACGGTACGCGCTGGTCCAGGCAACAATCAATCCGAACACCTTCCCTAGCGGGAATCCTGGGCACGGGACACGAACAAACTTCATCGACGGCGCCAATAATGGTTCACTAAAAACCTCAAAAGTGATTCAGTCTTCCGATGAGACTGAATTTAATTTCGATGATCTATTGTTCCTCGACAACTGCCGACGGTGAATCACGTACAAAAGGACAAAGAATCCCTCCCCCTCCATCTCACAGGCTTCGTATAAACAGCAACAGCAGCAGCAGCAGCAGACGGTCCCTCTGAGTGTTGTTGATGAAGTGTGTTTGGGAGGAAACTTTTTAGGGCGCAGGTTGTTGTTTCGGTGATGGGAAGGATGGGTGCTCTGGCATCTCTGGTTGATGAGGAAAAACGAGAGCCGAACTAGGGAAAAAGCGAAGGAAATAAAAAGGCCAAACAGTAATGGGCAATGAACGGAAACGCAGACATCGAGAGCATGAAAAATGAAGCACTTCTCCTAATTTATATACATTTGATATGGCTGCCGTCCTTATTCTCAATTAATATAAGGATGGAATAATAATTGATTAAATTCGCTCCGCTGATTCTCTGGAGGCTGACTTGGAAACATTATTATTTCACCCTCAAAGAAAGCCATTGTTTTTTCTTTGTTCAAGCAACCCGCCAGTAAACTGAAACAAGACAAATAAGTCCTCACACATTCTTGACTTTAAAAGTGCGCGTTGAACATCGAATCCGCTCCGAAGTTGTCTGAAGCGAAACCCATGTTTGCTTACTACCGGTGTGGAAAAAGTAGCACCAGAAGTGTGTCAACTTGAAAATTCTCCGCACGCTTCTTGGCTTGTGTACTTGTACGGTTTTTACTTCGGCTCACTGCCTGTTGTGAGCTTCCATAGGAACTTTTTCCCACGAGAATTCTTGGGGTGAAAAGCACCTGGCCGCTCTCAGGGGAGGAAACTGTAAAAATCGATACGGCCGGCGCGATAGAACTCTCCCTCACAGGAAGCATGTTCGAATGGGTGCTAATACTTATAATACAGGTAGCTGTTCTAGTGGTTTGAGTAACATCATGGGAAAGGTCACATGCGAATTGGTTGGTGATGTAGCATTGGGGTGTGATACAATTATGTAATTGATCGTGAGAAGGCCTAAGTTTTATTGAAATAATTGATTAATCCTCATACATTATTCATTAATAGATTGCATAAATAATATCAAATCATTCACGGATTCACAGAAAACAAACGGTTACGTGAAACTAAAAAGATTTCTGCCGAATATAAGCTATGCCGCGTTGGCATTAAGGTGTCTGTTGCCAACAAGCTGAGCTGGGATGCTGTTATCAATTATCTGTAGGAGCGGAAGGCGGAATACTTCTCCCATGATTACAACGTGGAGAAACCCTTCAAGTCCGTGGTGAGAGGGCTGCCGGACATGGACACCAAAACAATCAAAGAAGAGCTTGACGTGTTCCCCATGAAGAGAAAGCGAAACGAGTAGGTCGTTTCATGAGAATTTTAAATTGAGTTAAGCCTAATGTTAGATATCAGACCACGAATAGAATCAGACGCTCAGAATAATCGATCAAGAACTTAGTAGTCCTCGACGAAAATTCTAGATTAGAGAATGCCTAAAGATCCGGAAGTAGAGACAGAAATATAAAAAAATTACCAGAAGATTCGAAAGGTTTCGCAATCGGAAAGAACAGAGGAATTGACCTTTCCATTCTGAGCCACCGAGCGAAGAAGTTCAATTTTGGTGAAAATGAGTGACAATATTTTGAGTAGTTTTTCTTTTGAAGTAACAGTAAAAATAGTTTCAAAACGTTTCGAGTATTAAGTTTTGATTATTTCCAGATATTTTCGGAGTGATTTGGATAAAAGTATCAATAAATCGTGAGTTGCGCGATTATTCAAATCAATTAGAAGTGAGTTTATTGTTTACTATAAAGACGCTTTTGTTCATTGTGAAATTTTATTTAGGACAATTGTACAATTGAGTACAATCAATTAGTATAATGAAAAGTTAGTGCAGCAGTGTGATTTGCACCCAGTAAAACGGAGGTAAATTTTTATTAAAGTAACATTGGTTTGATGATTTTATAATAATGAAAGGCAATTTATACAGCCTTGGTGGCTCCGTGTACAGGTTACATTTACGTGCCCGAGTCCTAGTCGGGACTGCGCTTGCGTTCCGGCGATCAGCCATCGCTGTGAGATCTTGGTGCTACGGTAAATCCCCCGGAGTGGTCTATCGCCTCGTGGTTGCGTACCACTATAGACCATTCTGGAGCGCGTTGGTCAACGGAAGGGAAGCTCGGCCCCGTGTGAGTCGCACGCTACACGCGACCCTACTCCAACACGGTAAGCTCAGGACGGGAAAGTCCACCAACGCCAGCGAAATTTACTGGAACTCACGTCGGTGAGAGTTTCGGTGTCGGAGCGGAATAAATCATCACGCTGCTCCACCATGTGAAAACCTTACCGTTGCTGCACGGGTGAGCTCATCCCGGTATTAAAACATCAATTAGAGTGAGTACCCTGAAACAGAACGCTATATAACGGACCACCACCACAGTTACACGTAAAACGACACCAATTAGTAGGGACAAAATATTGTGTTAGTAGGAGAATCATAGAGTTAGGAAAACACGTACAGTAAAGAGTGACGTCACAAGCAATTTGGAATTGTTGGGAAAAAGGAGTTAGGTGTTTTGACGGAAATAAGAAACAAAGATTCGGAAAATTTCTGGAAAAAGATTTGGTTAGTTTTTTATTAAAATATTAGCGGTTTATTTTAAAATTAGTAAAATTTTCTTATTTAGTTTCGGTTAGAAAGAAAGATTGGGTTCCTCAAACGACAGAGAAACTTTTCGAAATTCTCGTCAGCAAATTGGGAGGTGTGGCAAGCCGCAATTTGAAGGAGGATACTGTAGCGCGGCCTACGGTACGCGCTGGTCCAGGCAACAATCAATCCGAATCCCGACATAGGACATCGGTCCTCTGGCGCAAAAGTCGGCGATTTTAAAAGGCTCGCACAGGACCCCCCTTACAAAAGGGGGAAAAAAGCAAACAGTTTCATAATCGGCTTTAGCTGGTCCACTTCCGTAAAGGAACCGTCACCGCAGGGGCGTTACAAGCTGTACGAACCATCCGTTCCGTTTCTGTACGTTGGGAACCGTACCGCGGTTCGAAGGATAACCTCACCCAGTGCGGACGGTGCTTGAATATCGGGCATGGAACTCGTAACTGCTGCTTGAAACCACGATGCAGTCTCTGCAGTTATGCGCATTTCACCACGGATTGTCAGCTGGATGGCAATGCTGCAAACAAGTGTGCCAATTGCAAGGGCGACCACCGTGGTACGGATCGTTCGTGTCCCAAGCGCGAAGAATTCCGTCAAATCCGTCAGAGAGCGTCTACATCGAACCAGCTAGGAACAAATCGGAACATCCTCCCGCCGCCGCCAGTTATAAACGTGCAGAACTTTCCCGCATTGCATGTCAACAACACTGCTCCAACTGCTTCCATACCGACCAACCTAAGCTGGGCTCAAATAGCAGCTAGGGCCGCTCCACCACGAAATGGGAGGGAAACCACCGTTGCTGTTAATTCCAGTGTCTCGTCATCAGCTGATCCAAGTCGATTGGATTCAAAGACCATGACAAAGACCCATGCTGCGCAACCACAACAGCAGGGAGAAATGAACAGCGAATTCCTATCGACGGAAAAATACACCATGGAGCAGCTGCTCGATATCTTCGACGAGATGAGTACCAAACTTGCGTGTTATAGGCTTTCTCTTTATCCGGTATGGCTGATAACGCTATCATCATCCAACTGTGGAACGCCTGCTCTGTAGCAGGCAAACGCGAGCAACTGCTCGATTTTCTCCGAACCAAAAATATCGACGTGGTAGCGCTAGTCGAAACACCCTTGAAGCTGGAGAATAGTTTCAGCCTTCCAGATCACGTCGTTTTGCGTCTGGACCGATCCACAAGGCTCAATAGATCCGTTACGAGAGGAGGGGTAGTAGCCGTTGCAGTTAAGCGAAACATCACCTGCCGGTTGCTGCCTGATCTTCATCTAAAATTTATTGAAGCAATCGGGGTCGAGGTCAGTACATCGCTTGGACCAGTCATCGTCATCGCGGCCTTCTGTCCTAAACAAGCCCACGTACGTGATGGTACGGCCGCTCTTTTCCGGAACGATTTAGCCAAGCTAACGAGGCGACGTGCCAAGTTCATAATCGCATGTGATTTGAATGCTCGGCATCAAGTGTGGGGCAATCAACGGCGGAACCAGAACGGGACCATTTTGGCGGAAGACTTCGAGACTGGGCACTACAACATCTTAGCGCCGGACAGCCCAACGAGGATCTCCTAATCGGGGGTTCACTCGATCATAGATTTCTTTCTGACAAACGTGGCCGTTCCAGAGGATCCAGTTGTCTACGATGAGCTGCCATCGGAACACTAGCCAGTGGTGCTGAAGTTGGATGGTTCTGCTGACGCTGCTATCCGCCGTCCCAGGTGGAATTATCATCGTGCTAATTGGGTCATGTTCCAACGAATTTTGGTCGGCAGCATTAACACCGCCCTACCTTTGAATACCCCTATGGAGGTTGATCTGGATTTGGAATCCCTCCAACAAGCAATTGAAATTGCTCGTGATCATGCGGTTCCGATTCAACAATATCAGGTGAGTACCTCTCTTGAAATTGACAGCATCACAAAATATTTGATACGTATTAGGAATACTTACCGGCGCCAATACCAGCATACTGGCGATCGTGATAAAAAAGTTTCTTTCAATAATCTGACCAGGGTAATCCGGGAAAGGATTAAAGATCTTAGAAATAAGGAAAATAAGGAATTATAATTATAAATAAGGAATTTATCAAGATTCACGGCTGATGAGCTGATAGCGCTTACCAAATCTTTCAAGAACATGAAGGCCCCTGATTTCGACAACACCTTCAATATCGAGCTCAAACACTTGAGCCATGGCTCATTTGTGTTTGTAGCGAAAATTTTGAATAGATGCTGGGAGCTTTGCTACTTTCCTTCAGTATGGAAGCTAGCTAAAGTTATACCAGTTCTGAAACCGGGGAAAGATCCTTCTATTCCTAAGAGCTATCGGCCCATCAGTTTGCTCTGTGCACTCTCTAAGTTGTTCGAGAAATGCATCCAAAGTCGAATTCTTGCTTTTGCAGATGAGCATGGTTTTTTTCCTGAGGAACAATTGGGTTGGGAAGGTCTACCATCCATCAACTCACTAGAGTTACCAATTTTATACAGCGGAACAAGTCGTTGTCCAAGACTACAGCAATGGCGCGCTTGAACATTGAAAAGGCCTTCGACAATGTGTGGCACGATGGTCTAGTGTACAAGCTGCAGCGATTCATTTTTCCAATGTATCTTATTAAGATCATCAAAAATTATCTCTCTGATAGGACATTCCGGGTATGCCTTCATAATGTGTGCTCAGAGCATTTCGATATAGATGCAGGTGTGCCCCAAGGAAGTATCCTTGGACCCATTCTGTACAACATTTATACTGCGGGCATCCCATCGCTTTCCGGTGATGAAATAAATATTGTCCCAATTTGCCGATGACACTGCGATTTTGTTTCAAGGTGCTCCGGTGATCGGTGCTCTGACTCATACCAGTTGGAAAATTTTTATCAATGCGGTGAAGACTCAGGCTATTCTATTCCCGTATTCGAGATCTCGTAGACTTGTTCCGTCTGATAATGTAAGAATTCGGTTCGGTGAGTACTTATCGAATGGTCCAGAGAAGTGATCCACTTAGAACTCACTCTAGACAGTCATCTGATTTTTAGGCCTCACGTTTATAAAATCGTCACGAAATGTAATATTCTGCTCCGGTCGTTGTATTCGTTGATTGGCAGAAATTCTAAACTTTGTCTGAAGAATCAGATGGCTGTCTATAAACAGATCATTTATCCTGCAATTGAATATGCGGTTCCAGTCTGGAGCGGCTGTGCCCGGACACACAAACTAAAACTCCAGCGCATTCAGAACAAGTTCCTCAAGATAATTCTGAATCTGCCCCCCTGGACGAGAACAACAGAGGTTCATGAAAGAGCCTGCCTGGATACCCTGTAAGTTAAATTCCACAAATATATTCAAAATTTTGGAGAGAGGTGCTCCTATTCCGAACATTTGATTGTCCGGAATCTATACAATAATTTCATAGGTTTAGGTTAAGGATAGGTTAAGTAGGTAGTTTGTATTAAAAATAAAAAAAAAATAGAAATGTCTAATATTCAAATAATAAAAAAAAACCTCAAATAAAACGAGCATTTAATAATGTAATTTACTAAGCTAGAATTAAGATGCAAAGCATAAGCTGTTCACTAGGGGTGAAAATAGTTCAATGAAGTTTTTTTTTCTATTTTCTAATATAACCGACTTAGCGCTTTTTTGACATAGAACTACGTCAAAAACGAAAACGAAAGCGTTACGTTGGAGATGCGAGATTTTGATCATTGATATCTGTTTGCCTGCTGAACGAACCGATATGATAATTACTTAATTCGAAAGGTAAAATGTCTACGAGTGATATTTGTTACTCATTGACCCGAAAAACTTGTTTCAATAGCTTAAATCGCTTTGAAAACAATCTTTCGAAATCACAAAAAACTGTATATAAACGGGTGCCAGCTCGGAAATGTACTTAGTTATGGTTGTGTAGTAGTTGGAGCATGTTCCTGCTGCCTGCCAAAGCATTATGTTTCTTCTTTGCTACCGGTCTGAATGGAGCCGCTAGGGAAAAACGACGTATCGAGCATAATTTTGAACAAGGTGGCATCCAAACGGGACTGCAAATTGTGCCATTGGCGATGGACAATGCGATCAATACGGATTATTTGATCACGAGTTGGGGTAGATCAAAAATTTCGAACATCATTGCTTTTCATACCATCAGGAACAGAGTGTTTGTGTACGATTGAATCGCACTTAAGCGTTGTTGATTTTATACGGTGTCAAATATATAGGGGAAATGTGGGTAACACGGTACTGAGAGTTCATTCGTCTCTGGCCGAAAAGTAGAACTTTGCGGCCATTCGTCTGCCATTTATTAAAATAGATAAGTGGTAAGTATTTCCCATACATTTGTTTTGCCGATTTGTGTGCTAACCCTACCCGTATTTCGAATGCTTATAACTCGAACATTTCCTAATAGATCGGAAAGATGTTTGCATCAATTTATAGGAAATATTTCTACGCGTCTATCACAATTAATAAAATGTTATTTTTCATTAGATGAACAATTGAATAACTGTAAAATGTCAAGCGTTATCTAAACGCCCTATCTGCCAAGTTTTGATTGGCCTGATTTACGGTTTCCCCAACACAGACTTTGAAATCGAAGTACCTATGGAAACTCGCTTTGAAAATATACATGCAAGTGGGGGGTATTTTCGTTTCCACAGAGCTGTGTTTCCGCGGTTCGAGAACTACGTACACATGAGATGCGCAATAATTTCTAAGCGAAATGTAAAATACAATGATCGTTTGACAAATTTTCCGTTCACATATTTTGGTAGTACTAGGCATCATATCAAACGTAGAAGGATGTTCATCAAATTTATTTGTAACGAAGAACATAATCTATTACGAAAATTTCGATGCATTCTAAAATGATATTCGAAGTGGTAAACAAGTGGATTGCATAGTATAATTGCGTAGTTCTACGTCGAAAATGCGGTCGTGTCCTAGATACAACCCTTACAATTTTTTTTGGTTAAAACATGAACAGTAAATATAGTAAAAAAGTTAGCAATGTGACGATTGAAATACGTATGTTTTCTTTCGAGCTGTATTTGACAATGTGTAAGATAGGTCTGAACCTCATCTATCGGATTCTATAGCAAACACAAATTGGTTGAGTTATTAACAAAAGAAAAAAATTATGAAGAGAAAACGACCAAGTCACTTACATCCCTTTCCTTCTAAGCCCCTCAATTACTACACACAATCACAGTCCTATGTCAAGATCCCGTCCGTACCCCTAGGCCCAGACCCATCAACTTTTTTTTGTAGTATTCTGGTCGTCGATTGAAAATTGCAACATTATTACACAAAACTACGAAATTTACGGAACATTTGTTTCTTTTACTTTTCTTAGATACATATTTTCCCCATTTTCATGTTGCTTCTGACAATTAAACTTATTTAAGAAAGAATGACTTTTGACGAAAATGTAGAAGAAAAAAATGTTTTTATAGTTTTCAAGATATTGAGGCCATAGAGATCCAAGTCGTTTGTACAGGGTTTTCCAACTTTAAATTCCGAAAGTAAATTGAAATAAAACACACTTAGAATTCGATGCCATTGGTTTATGCCATTATGTGTGAAATACAACATCATTCAAATGTCCACCTAGGGCTTCCTCGCCCACCTTGATCCGGAACAGGTAATTTTCGATGACTTTTCGGCACATATGGGGCGGTATCTCGGTCATAACTTCACGAATGTTGTCTTTCAAATGTCCAAGAGTTTGCGGAGAGTTGGCATAGACACGGTCTTTCGCAAAACCCCACAAAAAAAGTCTGCGGGTTCAAATCGCATGATCTGGACGGCCAATTGGCATCACCAAAACGCAAAATTATGCGTCCCTCAAATTTCGTTCGCAATATGGCCATGTTCGGTCGTGTTGTGTGGCACGTGACGCCGTCCTGCTGAAACCACATGTCATCCGTATCCATATCTTCAATTTGTGGCAATAAAAATCGGTTAACATGCGGCCATAGCGCTCACCATTCACAGTTACCGTCTCGCCGTTCTCATTTTCAAAGAAATACGGCACGATGACTCCATCAGACCATAATGCGCACCAAACAGTGACTTTTGGCGGATTCAATGACCTCTCAACAATCACGTGTGGATTTTCTGAGCCCCATATACGGAAATTTTGGGTGTTCACATAGCCACCGAGCTCTAAATGTGCCTCATCGCTGAAGAAAATTTGATGCGAAAATTCAGCTTTTTGCTGCTGTTGTTCGTTCACCCAATCGACGTATGCCCGACGCATTCCATGGTCACCACGCTCTAATTTTGTACCAGTTGGACTTTATATGGATGTAGGTGCAAGTCCAAATGCAAAATTCGCCACAATGATGTGTTTGACAAGCCCAATTGCTGAGCACGCCGTGGAATCGAAACATTCGGGTCATCCTCCACACTGGCAGCAACAGCAGCAATATTTTCGGCCGAACGCACATTACGATGATGCACAGGTTTCACAATATCCGCTATGGATCCAGTTTGTTCGAATTTACGCACTACATTAGCGATTGTGTGCTCTGTAGGCCGTCGACGACCAAAATCCGTCCGTAATACTCGAAAAACATTTGCCGGTTTTTCATCATTTTTATAGTATAATTTAACAACATTAACACGTTGTGCGATGCTAAAACGATCCATATTGTAAAATGGCAGACATTCAACTAACGATATGACACTTTGGTTGACAGCTATGTCAAACGGTTGTCAACGCAGGGCTGTATACTTTCGGAAGCCCGAAATGGAAAACCCTGTATGATTTTTGAAAAGCTTACACATTAATTTTTTCCCTGAATACTGAATCTCCTTGTTCTTTAATGGCACACATATTCCTAGAGAACGTCGCCATCTCAACGTAGTAATTTACTTGCGTCATTTTTTTCAATACTTGACTGAGGTTTCTATAACGAATCACACGCCTTAACTGTAGTATTCTTAGTGGCAAGTTCGTGAATAAGCGTGTGCCAGTGCAAGTCGGGAGAAATTTCTATATCGGAAAATCTTCCTATCTTACCACACGACCACGGGAATTTTTAGACATATGTTTTACTTAATAAAAGTATATTCCAATTCTTTGAATCAACATGAAATTGGGGAAAAAATATATATATCTCCAAAACTGAAAAAAAAAATCAACTGAAAGTCTTACATTTTCGGAAAAAAGTAGCAAAACGCATGCAATTCGCCACATCTAGACTACTTTTTATGGATCCTAAAACTAAAACTTACCGCTACCGTCTAAAATCAATGTTATAAAATCCATATAGAGTAAGTGTTTTGCAGCTCTTTTATTTTAATTGGAAAGATGTTCCGACAGCTTTTCTTACTCAACAGCGAAAACAGTACAACCCAACCAAACAAGTGATTATCGATAGATATTTGAAAGGTCCATGGTCACGCCAATAAAATAACGGTGGAGGTTCCGACAACTTTGCTTCAACTCTTCTCATCATCTCGTTATGGTCTTAAATAACATTTTAATGTATTATTCACATTTTCCCACGCATCTCAGACGGTCTCGTGTTAATACCTTCCGGAAAATTTTCCGAGTAGAAGAAGTTGAATAGCCATGAATGCATCAACAATGTTGCATGAGATGTGCTGCGTACTTTTTCGAGTGTTGTGTGTGGCAGTGTGCACTCTCAAATAATTACTTCTCTACTACCTCATGATTCTCATCAAGCACTCGACGTTTCCCTACCATTCCTTCCATAAATATGCATGATTAAATAGCCACCCCGAGGAGCCTTCTTCTTCTTCTTCAATGGCATTAACGTTCCTAGAGGAACTTCGCCGTCTCAACGTAGTATTACTTGCGTCATTTTTATTAGTACTTAATTGAGATTTCTATGCCGAGGAGCCACTGATGGCGAATGACATTCCGAGCTCAGCTACCCATAAGCAAATCTCGATGTGGAGTATCTGTGTGCGTGCATAGATATGCGTTGCAATCGCATTAATATGTCAATTTATTAATGACAATTTATAAAGATCCATTTTAGGTTTAGGTAAAACGCATCGCAGCAGAAAATCTTCCGACTTCGAGCTCACAAATCACACTAACAAGAATTTAACAAGCTCTACGCTTTCCGAATTTCAACAATAACAGGCGGCGCAACGCAGCATCTGACCATTATCGGACGAAATACGTACCGTCTCACCCGGAGGCAAGCAAGCTCTTTCAATCACCGAAAAAGCTTCCAAAGAAGGATTTATTCACCACTGGTCTTGTCGGTCGCTCGCGGGGAATGGGGCTGGAACGAGCTGACCAAATCTAATCGAATAGACTCCAACCCATCCAACCAGACCAGCGGAATGCGGTGCGGATAGATTGGTTTATATTGGCTCTCCTACTACGGTCAACTAGCACACGCCATGTTGCCGAACGAGACAGATCTATAAAGATCATCCATTTCCACATCTGGCTGGCTATGGTGAAAGTAAAGGAAGCGCAAACGTAATGGCTGGACGTGAGTCGTTCGACATCGCATTTGGTATGTGGCTGTGGGTTAATAAGAATTAAACGTGATGTAAAATTTTCAAACTTTGCGACTAAAAGTGTCTCTATTGTCATGTATTGAGTTGTTATATTTTTGGAAGTACTAAACATGCCCCTCAGTTCCCGTGGCTGAAAGAGGGCCAAAACACAGAATCCTCTGTTTTAGACTGATTTGGCATGAGGCTCTATAGAGCAGATCCAAACCAATTCGACAATTGACTAAACATGAGACTTTTTGATTTGGATGAATGTTTTTACTTGTTTTGAACTAGGAGAAATATTAATTTTACACAGGAATTGGAACCATTTTGACTCAAGAATAACGTTTCAAATACTAGAGATGGGTTCTATCTGTGACACAATTATATCGATGCATCTGTGTGTTACCGTGTGCGTTCTCTATGGGACGCTCGTTTGGTGCACATGAAGAAACAAATTGCGACATAGAACCAGTTCGTGTATTGTTCTCGCAAAGGCGAGAAAGAATCGCTGCTTATAGACCTGCGTCCACAAAGCCACGCAAGCCTTTCTACTAACTTTCTACTAGAAAGTTATTTATGAAATTTCGTTGCATTTATGAACAACATCGTATCGTATTTATAAAACACAGTTCGTATTCAGACGTTGACGACACCAGTTGTATTTTCAAGTGGTCAAGCGAGAAATACTAGTATGAGCGCTGTATAGCTGTTGTTTTATAAAACAAAGGAGTCCGTGTTGTATCGGACCATATTGTTGTTCACAATGCCTAGCAACGAAGTGAAAGTCAATTCTATAAGAGTGCGTTTTGCACGAGGAAACCGGGAACCATCTAATGCAGAAATTTTCACATTTATGAAGGAAAAAATGTTACTAGATCGTACAAAGCTACTTAGCATGTACAAAGAAAATGCGGAACTGTCCGTGATAATAAAATTCTCGACGGAAGAATATTTTAAGGAACCATTGAACAAACTACCGGAGTGCATAGAGTTTTCTTACAACGACTAAAACTGTAATGTTCAAATATCAGCCGCAAACGAAATAGTGAAATATGTAGGCCTCTTCAACCTACCGCCTCATTCAGCTCGCGCAGTCCGAAGACATCGGTCGCAAATTTGTTCGCGTCTATCATACAGTGGAGATTATACCGTTATCAGTGGCTGGTGAAGTTATTTCGCCCTAACGGGGTTCTCTTTATTGCGCGAGTGAGAAGAGCAGCAATCACAACCAGCGTGAGGAAGAAGTTCTCCACCGCGGGTGCGGTGCGTGTGCCGTATCATCGCTGTGTGTGCTTTATCATCGTCATCGATTCCATCATCGTGTGGTGGTGCGATTTACCGTTGCAGCTGTACCGAGCGATTGCCACGCGGTTCGATTGGGACACCGTTTCATTTCATTCGCATTGGTGTGAGATTTAGGTATAATATATATATATTAGGTTTAGGAAGATAGAAGAATTCAAAATTATATTATTTCATATCTGCCGTAATGGCAGAAGGTCAAGTTGAAATGGAGATTGAAACTACTGTTTCCTCCTCACTAGCTACAACGGGGGCTGGGAAGTCGCTCAAACGCGTTCCCCCCTCAGAAGATGTCTCTTCAGAGAAAGAGTTAATTAACCTCAACAAGCCCCCCTCAAGAAAATTGGCAAACTTTTCCTCTTCGCCCCCTCAATCTCCCGCTTCCGTTCAACTCCCGAACTTGCCTCCCAGTCCTACTGATCCCGCTCCCGCTCAACAATCGACCTCGTCCTCCCCCTCAGTTGTTTCCTCTCCACGTGTCAAGGTCTATCCAAACGATGCACCTGGAGCTGGTCCATGGGTTGTTTTTTTCCGGCCCAAACCTAAAGGAAAATCTATTAATGTCATTCAGGTTTCGAAAGATCTGGCAAGATTTTATTCCTCCGTGGTCGAAATCTCTAAGGTTAGGCCGAACAAACTGCGTGTTGTCGTGAGTGATCGGAAACACGCAAATGCAATTGTGATCGACGAGAGGTTCACCCTAGAGTATCGTGTCTACGTGCCCTCCCATGACGTAGAAATCTCGGGGGTGGTAACTGAAACGGGTCTGACGTGCCAATTGATAAAAGAAGGAGTTGGTAAATTCAAAAGACTCCCTTTGGTGGGCGTTAAAATTTTGGACAGTCGCCAACTAGGTAAAGTATCCCAAGAAGAGGGAAAAACTAAATTCACGCCGTCAGACTCGTTTCGAGTAACTTTTGCTGGTTCGGCTCTCCCTGACTACGTCATGGTGGACAAATTGAGACTGCCTGTGCGACTCTTCGTGCCAAAGCCCATGACTTGCAACAAATGCAAGTCAGTTGGTCACACTTCAGATTATTGTGCCAACAAGGAGCGCTGTGCAACTTGCGGAGAGCAACATGTGGGGGAATCCTGCAGTGCGACTGAGCATAAGTGTCCATATTGCGGGGGATCCCCACACGTGCTCTCAGCTTGTGAAACTTACAAGAGTCGTTGGGAGAAACAGAAGCGCTCTTTGAAGGAACGCTCAAAACGCACTTTTGCGGATATTTTAAAGGGCGCTTCTCCACTTGCCCAACAACAATCAATCAACACTCAAAATGTCTTCGCCACGTTGCCCGTTGACGAAATGGGAGCGGACACAGCTAACGGGGGCACACCGTTCATTTTCCAAGGGAATCCCCGGCGCAAAAATGTGACCACTCCCAAAGTTCAAGGACAAGCCCCACCGGTTATACCCCCTGTTAGCATGTCTAAAAAATCGAGTGCAGCGGACAAGCAAAATCAGGTTCCTCCTGGTTTCCGTGGGAATGGTTCACCTTTGAACGGCCCAGCACTCGAGGGGACATCAAAAACCCCAACTGTCCCTGTTTTTCCGTCTAGTTCAACTTCCCAATCGGGATTTATAAAGTTGACTGACCTTGTGGATCAAATCTTCACGTGTTTTAATGTTTCCGACTCCATCAGAACCATTGTCATCTCAATGCTTCCAGTATTAAAGACAATTTTGCAACAATTGATGCAAACATGGCCCCTCCTTGCAATGATTATCTCTCTTGATGTCTAATTCAAATAGAGAGGTCGGAGATATCACTGTTTTACAGTGGAATTGTCGTAGTCTTATCCCTAAATTGGATACATTCAAATTTTTAATTCATAACTTCAATTGTGATGTTTTTGCTCTGTCCGAAACCTGGCTCTCTTCTCAAAATGATCTCTCTTTCCACGATTTTAATATAATACGCTTGGACCGCGATGACAGATACGGAGGGGTACTATTGGGGATTAATAAGTGCCACCCATTTTTTAGAATTGAACTTCCACCTATTGGAGGGATCGAAGCTGTTGCTTGTCATGCAAACATCAGAGGCAAAGACCTCTGTATTGTCAGCTTGTATTGGCCTCCGAGAGCTGCGGTTAGCCGCAAGCAACTTGTTGACATGTGCTCACTCCTTCCTGAGCCACGATTGATCTTGGGAGACTTCAACTCTCACGGAACTGCCTGGGGGGAACAGTACGACGACAATCGTTCATCGTTGATATATGACCTTTGTAACAGCTTCAATATGACCGTTTTGAATACTGGGGAAACAACACGTGTACCTAAACCTCCTGCTAACCCAAGTGCTCTTGACCTCTCGCTTTGCTCGAATTCACTATCGTTAGATTGCAAGTGGAATGTAATCCAGGACCCCAACGGTAGTGATCACTTGCCAATCAAAATTTCCATCACCATTGGGTCGAATTCTTCTGAATCCATAAACATGGCATATGACCTCACAAGACACATTGACTGGAAAAAATATGCGGACGCGATTGCTCTAGCCATCAATTCCAGAGATGGTTTACCTCCATTGGAGGAGTATAGCTTCCTTTCTCGTTTGATCTATGACAGCGCGGTTCGCGCTCAAACGAAACCCATCCCAGGCTCCACTATTCGTCGAAGGCCTCCCAATCCATGGTGGGATAGCCAATGTTCCAAGCTTTATCAGGATAAATCGAACGCATTTAAAGCTTTTCGAAAACGTGGAACTCCTGAAAATTTTCAAACGTATTTAGCCCTTGAGAATCAGTTCAAAAATTTGATCAAAGGGAAAAAACGTGCTTATTGGCGAAATTTCGTGGGAGGTTTGTCACGAGAAACGTCAATGAAAAAATTATGGAAAGTGGCTCGAAACATGAGAAATCGCTCTTCATCGAATGAAAGCGAAGAATATTCACATCGATGGATTTTTAAATTTGCACGGAAAGTTTGTCCCGATTCCGTTCCTGTGCAAAAAATTGTTCGAGATACATCACAAGATAGGTGCGATCTTGATTCCGAGTTTTCGATGGTAGAATTCTCTCTTGCTCTGCTCTCATGTAACAATTCTGCTCCGGGATCGGATAGAATTAAGTTCAACTTGCTGAAAAACCTCCCTGATGTGGCGAAACATCGCTTGTTGAATTTATTCAATCGGTTACTGGAACATAATATTGTTCCAGATGATTGGAGACAAGTACGAGTTTTAGCTATTCAAAAACCCGGAAAACCCGCGTCCGACTTCAATTCGTACCGCCCAATAGCAATGCTGTCTTGTATACGGAAATTGTTGGAGAAAATGATCTTGTTTCGCCTTGATCGATGGGTTGAAACGAATGGCCTACTCTCAGATACACAATATGGGTTCCGCAGGGGCAAGGGGACGAATGATTGTCTTGCATTGCTTTCTTCAGAAATTCAAATGGCTTACGCCGAAAAAAAACAAATGGCTTCAGTATTCTTGGACATAAAGGGGGCCTTTGATTCTGTTTCAATAGAGGTTTTGTCAGACAAATTACACTCTCGGGGTCTACCGCCTCTATTGAATAATATGTTATATAACTTGCTTTGTGAGAAACATTTGAATTTTTCTCACGGAGATTCGGCAGTAAGTCGGGTCTCTTACATGGGCCTCCCTCAGGGCTCATGTTTAAGCCCCCTTTTGTACAACTTCTATGTAAGCGACATTGACAATTGCCTTACACAAAATTGCAGCTTAAGACAACTTGCAGATGATGGTGTAGTATCTGTCGTAGAATCAAAAGAATCCGACCTGCAAGAACCCTTACAAGATACTTTGAACAATTTTTCAACCTGGGCCATTGGGCTAGGGATCGAATTCTCCACGGAGAAAACAGAGATGGTGGTTTTTTCTAGGAAGCATAGACCAGCAAAACGAAAGCTTTCAACTTCAACTTTTGGGCAAACCGATCTCACGGAACTGCCTGGGGGGAACAGTACGACGACAATCGTTCATCGTTGATATATGACCTTTGTAACAGCTTCAATATGACCGTTTTGAATACTGGGGAAACAACACGTGTACCTAAACCTCCTGCTAACCCAAGTGCTCTTGACCTCTCGCTTTGCTCGAATTCACTATCGTTAGATTGCAAGTGGAATGTAATCCAGGACCCCAACGGTAGTGATCACTTGCCAATCAAAATTTCCATCACCATTGGGTCGAATTCTTCTGAATCCATAAACATGGCATATGACCTCACAAGACACATTGACTGGAAAAAATATGCGGACGCGATTGCTCTAGCCATCAATTCCAGAGATGGTTTACCTCCATTGGAGGAGTATAGCTTCCTTTCTCGTTTGATCTATGACAGCGCGCTTCGCGCTCAAACGAAACCCATCCCAGGCTCCACTATTCGTCGAAGGCCTCCCAATCCATGGTGGGATAGCCAATGTTCCAAGCTTTATCAGGATAAATCGAACGCATTTAAAGCTTTTCGAAAACGTGGAACTCCTGAAAATTTTCAAACGTATTTAGCCCTTGAGAATCAGTTCAAAAATTTGATCAAAGGGAAAAAACGTGCTTATTGGCGAAATTTCGTGGGAGGTTTGTCACGAGAAACGTCAATGAAAAAATTATGGAAAGTGGCTCGAAACATGAGAAATCGCTCTTCATCGAATGAAAGCGAAGAATATTCACATCGATGGATTTTTAAATTTGCACGGAAAGTTTGTCCCGATTCCGTTCCTGTGCAAAAAATTGTTCGAGATACATCACAAGATAGGTGCGATCTTGATTCCGAGTTTTCGATGGTAGAATTCTCTCTTGCTCTGCTCTCATGTAACAATTCTGCTCCGGGATCGGATAGAATTAAGTTCAACTTGCTGAAAAACCTCCCTGATGTGGCGAAACATCGCTTGTTGAATTTATTCAATCGGTTACTGGAACATAATATTGTTCCAGATGATTGGAGACAAGTACGAGTTTTAGCTATTCAAAAACCCGGAAAACCCGCGTCCGACTTCAATTCGTACCGCCCAATAGCAATGCTGTCTTGTATACGGAAATTGTTGGAGAAAATGATCTTGTTTCGCCTTGATCGATGGGTTGAAACGAATGGCCTACTCTCAGATACACAATATGGGTTCCGCAGGGGCAAGGGGACGAATGATTGTCTTGCATTGCTTTCTTCAGAAATTCAAATGGCTTACGCCGAAAAAAAACAAATGGCTTCAGTATTCTTGGACATAAAGGGGGCCTTTGATTCTGTTTCAATAGAGGTTTTGTCAGACAAATTACACTCTCGGGGTCTACCGCCTCTATTGAATAATATGTTATATAACTTGCTTTGTGAGAAACATTTGAATTTTTCTCACGGAGATTCGGCAGTAAGTCGGGTCTCTTACATGGGCCTCCCTCAGGGCTCATGTTTAAGCCCCCTTTTGTACAACTTCTATGTAAGCGACATTGACAATTGCCTTACACAAAATTGCAGCTTAAGACAACTTGCAGATGATGGTGTAGTATCTGTCGTAGAATCAAAAGAATCCGACCTGCAAGAACCCTTACAAGATACTTTGAACAATTTTTCAACCTGGGCCATTGGGCTAGGTATCGAATTCTCCACGGAGAAAACAGAGATGGTGGTTTTTTCTAGGAAGCATAGACCAGCAAAACCAAAGCTTCAACTTTTGGGTAAACCGATCACTCATGCTATGTCATTCAAGTATCTTGGGGTCTGGTTCGACTCCAAATGTACTTGGGGGGCCCATATTAGGTATCTGAGTAAAAAATGCCAACAAAGAATAAACTTTCTCCGTACAATTACCGGCACCTGGTGGGGAGCCCATCCAGAAGATCTTATAATGTTGTATCGAACAACTATTCTCTCAGTGATGGAGTATGGCAGTTTCTGTTTTCAATCAGCTGCCAAAACACACCTCATTAAACTCGAGCGAATTCAGTATCTTTGTCTCCGTATCGCGTTGGGATGTATGCCCTCAACGCATACCATGAGTCTCGAGGTTTTGGCAGGCCTACTCCCACTAAAAAATCGCTTCAATTTATTATCTCTTCGGTTCTTCATCCGATGTAAGGTCATGAACCCATTGGTGATCGGAAATTTTGAGCAGCTGATCGGGCTAAATTTTCATTCTGGATTCATGACTTCATATCATGAATTCATCTCCATGCAGGTTGATCCTTCTTCGTATATTCCCAACCGTGTTTGTTTTCCTGACTACATCAATTCCTCTGTACATTTTGATCTGTTCATGAAGGAGAAAATCCATGGAATTCCAGATTATCATCGATCGAGGATCGTTCCTACGATCTTCGATGCAAAATATGGGCGTATCAATTGTGATAATATGTACTTTACTGATGGGTCCTCTATGAATGAGTCCACAGGATTTGGAGTGTTCAACGAATTTTTTAGCACCTCCCACAGTCTTCAGAATCCTTGCTCAGTGTATATTGCTGAATTGGCAGCAATACACTGGGCGCTGGACAGCGTCGCCTCACGACCTGTTGAACACTATTACATTGTAACGGATAGTCTTAGCTCTGTCGAAGCTATCCGTTCAGTGAGGCCGGAAAAGCACTCGCCGTACTTCCTTGAGAGAATACGAGAAAATTTGAGTGCTTTATCCAGACGCTGTTATGTCATTACCTTTGTGTGGGTCCCTTCTCATTGCTCAATTCCGGGTAATGAGAGGGCTGACTCATTAGCAAAGGTAGGTGCAATTGAAGGCGATATTTATCAGCGTCAAATCGCCTTCAATGAATTTTATTCTTTAGTCCGTAAAAATACCATCGTTAACTGGCAACGTAAGTGGAACGAAGATGAATTGGGTCGGTGGCTTCACTCGATTATCCCTAAGGTTAGCCTCAAACCATGGTTCAAAAGTCTGGACTTGAGTCGGGACTTTATTCGCACCTTCTCCCGACTCATGTCCAATCACTGTTCGTTAAACGCGCTACTCTTTCGTTTTGATCTTGCCGACAGCAATATCTGTGCCTGCGGCCAAGGTTACCACGACATCGAACACGTTGTTTGGTCGTGCGAGGTGTATCTTGTTGCCAGATCGAATTTAGAAAACTCTCTTCGGGCCAGAGGAAGACAGCCCAATGTGCCGGTGAGAGATGTGTTGGCTCGGTTAGACCTTGATTACATGTCCCAAATATACGTCTTCTTAAAAGTTATCGATCTTCGTGTGTGATTGTCCTTATATCCTTATATTTTCCTTTTCCTTTTCCTTCGCGAGAAATTAAATCCCTTCTTACTAACAATAGAATAAGGTGAAATGTAAATACATATTAGATATAAGATAGGCTTAAGAATTGAGTATGATGAATGTGAGTGCGAATGTGAGTGTGAACATTGTCAACATATCCTTATATCCCTTCCTTTTCCTGAAAAAAATGTCACCCTTCTAAACTCGAGCAAACCGCGAGTAATCGGTTCTCTACTTCATTAACACTAGAATTAATGAAAAATGATTATATATACTTGTAACAATACAAATAGGAGTTTGGCTCCTTTAAACTTATGTAACTGAGCCTGTAAAAATAAACAATTTAATAAAAATCAACCTACCGCCTGAGATTGAGGATCGAGAAATATGAGCTGTGATGGCCAAAAATGGCAAAATTCAAAGGATGATAAGGAAAAAGTACGCATCAGAGGCAGGCTTCCCCATTTGGACATCCGTACGGGAATGGAAGGAAGAACAGGAGATTCCAGCTTTTGTACACGTACGCAACTTAAGGGCCCGGATTTATTATGAATGTTTTCAATGTGGCAGCACAGACCATGTAAAGGCCAACTGTCCTCAGCGATCCAACCTAAATGAGCGACTACAGTCAATCTAGAACCCCTCATACAGTCAGACGGCAAGCGGACAATGGACGAAGTCAAAATTGAGCAATGCTGTGACAACGGAATCTGCAAAAAATATGACCAATCTCAACAAGTTATTCCCGGAAACTCATGCAACACGGAGAGAGAAGAGCAGAAACGATGACGTTAACGTACAAAATTCGAACGAAGCATTTGAGGTCGAATTGTGCGAAAAGGATGAACGGTCTACTGTGATGTCATTTCAGTCGACCAACGATAATTTACAACTAAAAAAATAATCCCTGAAAAGAGGAAGATCATCCGACAAGTTGAAGGATTACAACAGTCAGAGTCTGAGGAATCTACAATCTCGTGCGATCCAATGGAAGAAAAGGCAGAGAGGAGCACCATCAGCTAAGCGCAGGGAGCTCTAACCAGGAGTAGGAATAAGAAGAGAATGAAGCAACTGAAGTTAATCCGAAATAAGAAGTCCAAAAGCGAATCAACGGAAATCGTCGTAGAGTGAAGCTGTAACGGAAAGAGTGATAGAATAGGACTTTCGTAGAACACAGGTATAGAGAATAACGAATTTCATATATAGAGTTGGATCGGTAAATTTGAACAGTTCCACAAACACAATTAACAAATTTCTTTTTAGAGACTTCATATTCAATTGCAAGATCGATATTCTTTTTTTGCAAGAGGTATGTTATAGCAATTTTTCCTTTGTAGCTTCTCATTACGCTCTTGTTAATCTAAACGAACACGGCTCGGGCACTGAAATACTAATTAGAAAAACATTTGAATTTTGAATTTGAATTGGATATAAATGGTAGAATTTCATCTGTGATAGTTAATGGAGTAAATCACATAAATATTTATGCACATTCGGGTAATAATCGCAAAAAAGAGAGAGATGAACTTTTTTCGAACAACGTCTCTGTTCTTCTCAATAAAGCTGGGAAAAAAATTGATGTTATTGGCGACGATTTCAATTGTATTTTGAATACTTTTGATTCAGCTGGTTCCTCTAATAGTCCTTGCGCGAGTTTGAAAAGATTAGTCGATCTATTTCAGATGAAAGACGTGACATTAGCTTTGAGGAAAAACGTGTATACATTCTTCAGAGGAGACAGCGCTTCTAGACTAGATCGATTCTACACCCAAAGTTAATTTTCAGCACATTTTCTGGCATCCCGATTTATTACATTAAATGAGCTGAAAGTTGACATAAAATGTTCTACTCCCCAATACATGTATATCATTTGTATAATATAAAGGGTGTGTAACATCAAATTGCATCACGGAAAAAACGCTGTAGAAATTCGCCCAGTAGACCGATCCTTTTGAAAATTTTAGACAGTAAAATAAAAACTATTAAACAACTTTTGGCATTTTCTTTTTATTCATACTTCGAGCCCAAGCCCGTATGCTCGCACCTTCCTCTTTACCCCGTCCATAAGGTTCTGTACAACGTCAGGTTGTAGTATTTTTGAGCAGAAATCTATTTTCTCTTGAAGTCCGCCTCCGATATGACAACTGTTAGGTTCTTCCGGAGGGCCTGCTTCATAATCGCCCAATATTTCTCTATTGGGCGAAGATCCGGCGCGTTGGGCGGGTTCATTTCCTTTGGCACGAAGGTGACCCCGTTGGCTACGTACCACTCCGACACGTCCTTTGAATAGTGGCACGAAGCGAGATCCGGCCAGCAGATGGTCGGGCCCTCGTGCTGCTTCAATAGTGGTAGTAAGCGCTTCTGTAGGCACTCCTTAAGGTAAACCTGCCCGTTTACCGTGCCGGTCATCACGAAGGGGGCGCTCCGCTTTCCGCAAGAGCAGATCGCTTGCCACACCATGTACTTTTTGGCAAACTTGGATAGTTTCTGCTTGCGAATCTCCTCCGGAACGCTGAATTTGTCCTCTGCGGAGAAGAACAACAGGCCCGGCAGTTAACGAAAGTCCGCTTTGACGTAGGTTTCGTCGTCCATTACCAGGCAATGCGGCTCCGTCAGCATTTCGGTGTACAGCTTCCGGGCTCGCGTCTTCCCCACCATGTTTTGCCTTTCGTCGCGGTTGGGAGCCTTCTGAACCTTGTATGTACGCAGGCCCTCCCGCTGCTTGGTCCGCTGGACGAATGAACTTGACAAATTCAGCTTATTGGCGACATCCCGGACCGAACTTCTCGGATCACGTCTAAACTGCTTAACTACGCGCTTGTGATCTTTTTCACTGACGGCGCATCCATTTTTGCCGTTCTTCACCTTCCGGTCGATGGTTAGGTTCTCGAAGTATCGTTCTAGTACTCTGCTGACCGTGGATTGGACGATTCCCAGCATCTTACCGATGTCCCGATGTGGCAACTCCGGATTCTCGAAATGAGTGCGCAGGATTAATTCACGACGCTCTTTTTCGAACGACGACATTTTTCAAATTTACGAAAAATTGACAGTGAAGCATGGCCAACGTGATCTATACACTCTTATCTGATTATAAGCGAAAGCTGAAGATATAATTCCTAAAAATTAAATTTCTACAGCGTTTTCTCCGTGATGCAATTTGATGTGACACACCCTTCATATGCTAGAGCCAATATAAGGGAGCGAAACAGGAGACACATTGAAATGAAAGCTTTTCGTATAGTTTGCCAAATACACGGCCCAGACAGAGGAAGATATATTGTCGTTCATGTTCTTTTTTATCGGCTTAGAAAACACCTTCCAACTTTATTTCATAATGAGGTGTAATATTATCACGCTCCTTTATAATATCGCTGGCAGCTATATGGATAGCGTGGTCGTGTAAAGTAACTTCGTATTCCATCCGACCTTGGTTCGTTCCCCATTGACGTCGTATGGACTTTTTTTGCACAATCCCAAATGAAAAGAGAAAAGAAAACAGAAGAGATGTCTGCTCGCATACATACAAACCATTTTTAAGCTTCAAAATAGCTCAATATTTGCGCATTTGACTCTCATGACCAGGAAATGGCATCTTTTCTGCCAAAGATGGCATGTTTTCTGCCAACGTTAGTTTGGGTGTATATTCCTTCGAAGCAATTATACTTATGACAGACATACAACTGTACTAGCGTTGTACTTTGAAAATTGTATGTCTGTCACCATGTACAGCGCTAGAACCATGCAAGCAACTCGGTACAATCGCTGTACCTGTACCGACCTATTTTACCGCTGTACATGGCTACAGTTGTACTGTGTGCAGCGCCAAAGACGGTTAGTGGTGGGTAGCATGAACAAATCGTATCAAAACACATGACAAACAGTCTTTTCATTGACTTTCTCTTGAGTTAATAACTCAGATTGGAAACATATTTGTTGTGTTTGATAGTTTAGACGCTAAATAAAAACCTTTTTCATTTAAATATGTGGTGAAAATTGGAAAAATTCTGATTGTCAGTTTGACATACGGTACAATGTACAACCAAAGTATGTCTGTCATATTGTCAGTACCTGTACAACGCTGTACTCTTACAACGGAAGTACAGCTGTTTGTCTGTCCCTGGTATTACATACTATTCTTCTTCTTCTTCAATGGCACTAACGTTCCTAGAGGAACTTCGCCGTCTCAACGTAGTATTACTTGCGTCATTTTTATTAGTACTTAGTTGAGATTTTTATGCCAAATAACACGCTTTGAATGTATTCTGAGTGGCAAGCTCTAGAATACGCGTGATCACAGTGCAAGTCGGAGGAAATTTCTTTGACGAAAAATTATTATTACATACTATTATGGAGTTCAAAACTACAGCGGTTCCATTTTCCGACCATTGTGGCATCGTGATGAAAATGATGACAGACAAAAATGATTTTATCCAGACCGGTCGTGGCTACTGGAAGGTGAATAGTACATTAGGCAAAGATGAAATAGTTAGTCGAAAACTTCACGAGCAATATGAAACCTGGAAAATTAGACAGCTATACGATCAAAATAAAAGCAGATGGTGGAATGAAACCGCGAAACACAAAATTAAACAATTCTACAAACATGAAAGTTGGTTGCTGAATACTTGGTTGGCCAACGAAAAAAGTTATTTCTATAGAAAATTAAATGAATGGATGGACAAACAAAGTCAGGGCATCGAAACATATCTTGATGTAAAAATGATTAAATCTAGATTAATTGAGATAGAGTCAGCTAGACTACAACATTTTGGCTACTCCCTGGATACAGAAAACCTTCTGGATGGAGAATTGAAAAATATTTATCACGTTGCAGCACGAATTAAATGATTAGAGTCCAATAACTTGTTCAAGTTATCTGGTTACCTGGCTTCTTGTAATGAAAGTAATACGATTTGTAACCTAGCATACGATTTTTCACGGCTCGCTTTTCAGAAGCATCTCCAAATGAATCTGTCTACGATGAATCTGAAGATCCTATCAATCATCTCAGCAAAGTTCTTTCAAACGATGATCGGCAGTCTCTTTTAAGTCATATAACGGAACTGGAATTAAAACCTGTGCTACTCACATGAGTTAATAAATAAAACTAATTTTATTTTGACGAGAGCGAGGCTCTTCGTTTATTCAACACTAAAAAGGGACTGGTCATTATATCTATGCTAGAGTCTCACAAAGCCTGGCTCTAGCATTATCTCATTTTTACACATTATCTCGTCTCGTTCTTATCGCATCTCTTTCGTTATCTCCTTCTGGTAACATGTGGCAGGGGTCTGGTTTTTATAACGGGTCATTATTCCAGGATGCGTGCTGACGGAATGGTACAGTACCGATTGCTGCACTGTGTGTTAACTCATGTTCAAAGAAAAAATCTCCTGGACCAGATGGACTCACATACGAAGTTTATACAAAAAACTTCGATAGCCTTAAGGCAGAGCTGTTAGATATCTATAACGGGTTTCTAACAGGAACTATTCAACCGCCAAAAAATTTTGCTGACGGAATAATTAGACTCATACCCAAAAAAAAAGGTAACAATGGTGCATGTTTCGATGATTTCCGGCCTATAAGTCTACTGAACCGGGACTATAAACTTTTCATGTAGATCATAGCAGAAAGAATAAAAAAAATTTTTAGGGAAATTGATCGGTCCTGGACCATCTTCTTGTGTTCCGAACTCTACGCAAATCCTTTAGATTGTTCATATACGACAATGAACAATCTAAAGGATTTGCGTAGAGTATTGACAAAAGCATGCATGAGTAAGAAATTTAAAGCTGGACCACAATTATTTGTGGAAGTTTCTGTTGAGATTTGGATCTCCGCTGGTTCTAGTAGATTGCTTGAAGCACATCTATGCGAACGCCTCTTCCCGCGTTCAGCTTAATGGATTTCTCTCAAGAGAAATCAACATTAGAAGCTCTGTTCGCCAAGGATGTCCTTTAAGCATGATACTATTCTTATTGTATATTGAACCGTTTCTTAGGAAGATTTCGGATAGAATACCTGGTGTTTTAGTGTTCGATAAATTCGTTAACGTTCTCGCCTACGCAGATGATGTAACTGTTTTGGTGAGAAACGATAACGAATTTGACATGTGTTGTATATTGTAGATTCGTTTAGTCATTTCGCCAAAAACCGCCTTAATTTTGATAAGTCGTTTGAATAGGGCATTAATAGGACCTCAACAAATACGTGAAGTTGAGAATATGAAAATATTGGGTGTAACGATCGAAAAGAATTGGAGTTCATCGGTCAACAAGAATTATGAAGTTCTGCTGCGTAATATTAAGGCTGTACTTCAGCTTCACAGTGCTAGGCAGTTGAACTTATTAGAAAGATGTATAATTTTGAACGTTTTCATTTTAGCAAAATTGTGGTATGTAGCACAGATTTTTCCTCCATCCAACAAATATCTTGCCCAGATTAATATGGCATGGTTGTAACTGAACCGGAATCAACTTTATCTTGATTATGCTAAAGGGGGATTGCAGCTGATTGACCCAGAAGCCAAAACGAAAGCTATATTCCTTAAGAACATCTTCAATAATATTAGAGAAGGTATCAATCTAACAGAAGAGAAATATCTTCTCGAAGCAACAATTCAACAGAATTTAACGCGAAATGCTAAAGAAAGGATCATGGAAGCCACACGAACGAACGATAGCATTGAACTAATGACTACGAAATTTCTGACGCTTTGTCAATACTCAACATGTTCCGAGCATCGAAGAAAAAATTGATGTGCACTGGTCAGCTGTCTGGGAAAATGTGTCGCAAAAATTTATAACATTTCAGGATCGCGGAAAGTTATATTGCTTTTTAAATGACATCATAACGAATAAAGGGAAACTTTCCGCCTACGGAATCGGGAATATTGTTTCACCCACGTGTGAAATATGCGGGTTACTTGACAATAATGTACACCGATTGAAATTGTGTCCAAAAGCAAAAATAACGTGGGATTGGTGTTCGCAAATAATAAAAGGGAGACTAAAAATCAAGGTACAGCAAAACCTGTTTTTGTGCGGTTTTTTGTGCGATTTTTTTTGTGCGGTGTATGAAAAGAAGCATATTTGACGAAGTTATCGTCCATTTTGTTTTTTTTTTCGATGGTTTATATGCATTTCAGTGCGAGAAAAGCATATTTGCGTCTCAATTATCCACTTCTGAAATTATTCCCCTCCTCTCATCAAATGCTCTATGTTTTTCTTAGTTTTAGCATGACATGATTCGTAACAGCAACACGTTTCGACATGCAACTAAAAGCACAAAACAGCCACGCGCAAACGGAAAGGCAAAGTGTCCCATCGTAAAGCAGGGAAACGAAAGGAAATTGAACGGTGAATGGCGTGGATTTGAGTTATTTTTTTGGGGGCTTTTTTATGCGGTCCCTATCTACCGCACAAAAAAAAAGTTGTTTTCAAAATGTGTACCGAGTTTTATGCGTTCCAAAAATCTATCAGAGAACAGAGATGGAACAAACGATTATGGTTTAGGGATGTGTTTGGAAGCTTGTTAAATATTTGCTAGAAGAAGATTAGATAGAAATGAATGAGTTGTAATGAAAATATGCTTGAATAAATAAACTTGTAAAAAAAATTAAATTAAACAGTCGTGTCTTGGAAACAATCCCCTCTATTTTTTTTTCATTCAACGGCAAGATATTAGCCAACTCGTGTATATGACTATTTGCACAGCTCTTCCAGATTGGCAGGCCATATAGAATCACTGGAAAGATGATTTGTTTGTAGACAGCAAGCTTGTTCTTTAGTGACAGAGTCGAGTTGCGATTTATTAGAAGGTAGAGTGACCTCATCGATGCAGTGCAATCACTTGGTGTTGATTTTATCAACATGCGTGCTAAAGATCAGCTCGCTGTTCATGTTGCAGTACCACTAAATCTGACTTTGACATCATCGATCAGCACAAGTCGGGGAGGTTCAGAGTATAAGAAAAGTATGGTCATCGTTTGGCAACGAGTAACATCTGCGAACAGCGGCAGCACACCATCATTTGTAACAAACAAATTTGTGTAACTAAATTTAATTGAAAAAAAATATATTGAAAATTAAAATTCATTTTTCTCAAGAGTGTTTTTTTTTTCAATTCCCAAAAAATATGTGAATACCTCTTACAATTTCCAATAGTTCACCAATACGTCGGAAAATGAGTCCAAGATGGTAAAACTATTTTTTGAGTTAAAACCCACATGTCTTCAAATAATAAAATATTTTTCGTGGGAGGTTATATAGATGCCACGGTTCTATAAAGGGTTAAATGGATTTCAGAGCGAGCACCGACTTATAACCCACCGTTCAGTCCGGTGGTAAAGAAATGAAAGACGTAATCCTACGTCAAAAAGCCTATCGATTTTAGTAAGAGAAATATTTGATCAATTCTATCTTAAAAACTATAAAGAACTATAATAAATTAGAAACATTTGTTTAAATATCTCGGAAATGACATCTTTATTTAAAATTACATCATAGTTTATAATTTGTAAAAATTGGTGCAAAAATACTAATTTTAAAAAGTTTATAAAAAAATTCATTGCTCTACAAAGCTCGTAAAAAATAATTCTACCACCTAACATTTATTTTAAAAATTTACCAAATGCCTTCTATTTCTCATGGAAAAAAAAATGAAAAATTAAAACTATGTATTTGAGATATCGCAAATTAAATTTTGCTATGGAAATAGAAAATGTTTTCATTTTCGTTTTCCTCGGTGTATATTTTTTCACGTTTTAGCATTGATTCTCTACAACTCTTTCTGAAATACCGTTTCGATACGATTCATAATTTCAGAGATAGAAGTGATCAAATCTGCATCTTACTAAAATCGATACTCCATTTAGAAAAGTTACTCTTGAGTCAAACTGATATCAAAATTCATATTTCCACGAAAACACATAAATACTTTCATTCAAATCAAAAATGTATCTTTCTAAATCTACTTATTCAGAACGATTTAATTTAGATTTTCTGTATGTCTAAAACATTCAATTATGTTACTCAATCACCATTACTGCGAACGATGCAATAAACACAATGCGCCCGGAATATTTACCCAGCATCCCCATAAACCCACGTCTGGCCCACTGCGTCAGGATGTTTAACATAACACCGAAGCGAACGAACTCATTTCTAGCTGCACCAAGCTCGTTTCCGCGCTCACTCCTGAAACGATTAACCATCGCTCAGCCGGATGAAGCTCTGTGTGACCGAGAACTCATCCCCAGACAAACGGGGAGCTACAGGTCCACAACCAGTTGCCGAGATAGCTTAATGAATGGGGCCAGGGAGAGAAGGAAGAAATAAAAAAAAGCGCATTTGTAGCGATCGGACCGGGTTTAGGTGCATGTTGAGCATCAGTATGCATAACCGATGAGATAGACGAGATAGCGCAGGAAGCTCATTCACACGAATCGTTCTAAGCTTTTGGCTTGTGGAAGGGTAACTTTGGCTATGTTCGTTGGTAACACTAGCCGAGGAGTATGTGAAGCAGACGAGAGGCTTGAAAAATTGCCATTGCCCCAAACCTAACTGTATATGTGCGCCTGCATGCGATGCATCCAACTGAGTGGCTCAACATTGAGTGACACTAAGAGCAGGCGGATTTGGTCTTTATGTAACTATCCGTGATCTGCCGCCCTCGCACACATGATGACCATTTGTCGGAGCGTTGCAGTGACAGCCACAGAACAGAGCGCACAGATCGAGCAGGCGGTAACCCTTGTCAACGGGTCGAGACATTATGTCGCCATTCCGAATGTCAACGGTAGACGACAATATGGGGGATCGTCACATGTAAAACAATTTGTAGCCGAGTCGGGTGAGTTCCGGTGTATTCTGTCGGTGGGAAATGCAATTGAAATTCGGAGAGCTCTGACGAACGAAGAAGACGGATGCGGCAAGCACTTATTTTGAGTTGAAATTTCTACTGTCAAGTATGGGATTGTCTAGTTTTAGCTAGCTTCAAATAGGTTTGATTTTATTTGTTGTGGTAAGATGGAGTTTAGCTACATTTTAGAACTACGTCTTTCAGGAAGGGTGCCAAATCAGAAAACAGGTCACGCTTTTATGAAATAAAAACGAATTCTCATGATTTGCATACCAATCGAATCGGAAATTCTCTAATATTTGTTTGATATGCTATACATTACAATTCGCTAATCTCTCAACGGTTTAAATTCATGAAAACTGGAAGAACTTCCTTTTTCCCCATATATTTGTTCTGCCGATTTGTATGCTAAACCTACCCGTATTTCGAATGCTTATAACTCAAACATTTCTTAACAGATCGGAAAGATGTTTGCATCAATTGATAGGAAATATTTCTACGCGTCTATCACAATTAATAAAATGTTATTTTTCATGAAATGAACAATTGAATAACTGTAAAATTTCAAGCGTTCTCTAAACTCGCTAACTGCCAAGTCTTGATTGGCCCGATTTACGGTTTCCCCAACACAGACATCAAAATCGATGTACCTGTGGAAATCCGCTCTGCAAATATACATGCAATTCAGGGGTATTTTTGTTCCCACCGAGCTGTGTTTCCCTGACACGGACTTCAAAATAAATGTGCTTTCGGGAATCCGATTTGTCAAAAAATGCAAGCCGGAGATATTTTTTGACGTGGGACTACGTCTAACCGGAATATATGGGGGGTAAAATGAAAACCTAACCACAGAACATGCAGGAAAAAATGAAAGATTTCGAATGCTTATAAGTCGAACATTTCTTACTGGGTCGTAAAGATGTTTGCATCAATTGATAAGGAATATTTCTACGCATCTATCGCAGTTAATAAAACATTATTTTTCATTAGATAAACAATTGAATAACTGTAAAATGTTAAGCCTTATCTAAACGCCCTAACTGCCTCGTTTTGATATTCACGGTTTTCCCAACACAGCCATCAAAACCAATCAACCTTGGGGAAATCGGCATTGCAAACACATGAAAGTAAGAGGACTTTTGTTCTCACCGAAATGTGTTCCCTAACAATAACTTCAAAACCAATCAGCCTTGGGGAAATCGACATTGCAAATACATGCAAGTCGGTGGTATTTTTGTCTTCACTTCAAATCCGTGGAGAAATTGGCATTGAAAATTAATTTAGTCGAGGGTATTTTTAGTTCCGACTGAAATGTGTTCCCCCGAAGCAGACTTCAGAACCAAGGTGTCTGGGGAAATTGGCATTACAAATTCATGCAAATCGGGGGTGTTTTTGTTCCAACTGAAATGTGTTTCCCTAACACAGATTATAAATCCAAGGAGCAGGAATCGACTTTGCAAATAAATGCAAACTGCGAGTACTTTTGTACTCGCTTGCCGTTGTGCAGACAGGAATATGTTTCCCTAACACGATCTTCTGAACTTAGGAAGCTGGGAAAATCGTGCAGTAACTAGAGGCAAATAAAAGGCAAAAATCAAGTTTAAAGCCTCTATGGTATAAAAAGTAGAAGTTGAAGTTGTTGATTCATGCAAGCCGAGGGTACTTCAGAACTCGCATATTTTTCTTGCACTCCGAAAAGTGTTTTACAAAAGCGGGTACAAACACAACGCTTTGGTTCGGTCATTCATGATTGCATTGAAGGATATGCCTTCATATCTTCTGCTCACTGAATTTCTACGCATACCATTTGATAATTGGGCAAAATGTTGATAACCATGTGCTGCGATAACCCCTTATTGATTAAACAATATGCCATCATCGTACATGTCAAAATCGAAACTGAGTGCCTGAAGTTCATTAAATCAAGCAAATTCGCGGTTCGAGAAGTACGTACACTTGAGAGATGCAAACTTCAGAGGGAAATGTAGAATAATCGTTTCATAATTCTTCTGTTTACATATTTTGTCCTAGGCATCATACCAAACATAAAAGGACTGTCATGGACTGACATGTACATGGCATTTGTGCAATCTTTTTACTCGCAAAGCAAATATATTTAATTCAATTGAATTCGGGAGCTGTTTCATTCAATCAAAAATTTAATCAATACAAACAAATGATTGCTTAGCTAAGGTAGTTCAACGTCAACCTTGCGGTTATATCATAGATATAACATCCATTTTTTACCACTGAGCTGTGTTTCCCTAACACACACTTCATAATTCATGTGCCTGCTTTGCAAATACATGCAAGTCGGGGGTATTTTTTGGTGTTGAGTACTTTTGTACTCGCTTGTGGTTGTGCAGACCGGAATATGTTTCCCTAAAACGTACTTATAATCTGAGAAGCCTGGGAAAATCGTCATTTCAGATACTAGACACTACGTAAACATGAGATGTGCAATAATTTCAGAGGGAAATGTAAAATACAATGATCGTTTGACAATTCTTCCGTTCATATATTTTGGTAGTCCTAGGCATCATACCAAACGTAAAAAGACGTTCGTCAAATTTATTTGTAACGAAGAACATAATATATTACAAAAATTTCTATGCATTCTACAATAATATTCGAAGTGGTAAACAAGTGGATTGCATAATATAAATATAAATCAATGGTGTTCTTATTAAAAATTTCATTAAGTTTTTTTAATGCAAAATAATGCCAATTTTTATAACATCTCATTTTGGATTCGAGTGACCCTCATATCTTTTGACAGCAAAATTGAATATGATTCAATTGAATCATTGAACTCCCGGCCCCGTGAGGCTAACGCCATATGAGCCTTTATAAAAATATATATTTTGGAAAAAAAAAATTGAATATGACAGCAAAATTGCTAAATTGAATATGACGTGTATTATTGACACATAACACTGGGCTGCAGCCTAGTTAACGCATGCCCAGTTAAAAAGAGTTACAGTTTAAATACGCCCCGTTAGAGTACGACTACTGTATTGCATAGAGTTTAAAAAAGTCACAGAAGGGTTGTGTCCGTGACACGACCACACAGTTGACCTAGGATTCCGATGGACTATCTGTTGTATTTGGATATGTTTGAAGATTTACATCGTTAAACTCTTTGATAATGATTTGGTGGCCCTGAAAAGGGCAATTTTGATTGGTTGATGGGTATTGTTTGTTCTATCTGTTTACCATACAGTCGTTGGGTGGTGCGTATGTTGAAGTGGAATGATATATGATGAAAACCGCCCTAGACGAGATGCCTCCTGTGTTATGTATGGATGAAATAAAAAAACTCACCAATGTAATATAAGATAATTACCAATACCGAACACAATTATCAATTTTTCACATCAGTAAAAACATGTTACTTTAATATAGTGAAAACATATTTGAAATGGAAAAGGTAATTTTGTTTTATAATTTTTACTTTCTGAGTGTTTATTCAACCCAATGCGAATTTTAATTGGACTAACAACATCTAATATTAAATGTAGGGCAAATGGGAAATCACTTTTTCGAATATTTCTTCACTTTTTCAATTATTTCTCGCCGCATGAACTATGCGTGGGTGAAAATGAACACAACAAAATAGATAGCTTAAACCATACGACCCATTCTCGAGCGGGAACACAGCTTGGTTTTTATTTATGAAAATTGAAATAAATCGTTTCATATATCAAGTCATTTTTAACACAACTGCTACCATATACAATTTTACAATTATACTTGTGCTAAATTTTTCATACACGATCGGTCATTGATATGAAATTTCACGAAGCAACCAACATTAAAGTTCCAAATTAAAATTTTATTTGCTAGAATTAATCGTATGACTCACCCTACTTGCAATACAAAAATGCCCTCAACTTGCATATTTTTGCAACACCGATTTCCCCCGGGCACCTTGGTTTTGATGTCTTTGTTAGAGAACACATTTCTGTAGGAACAAAAGCTCGCCCTACTGTCATGTATTTGCAATGCCAATTTCCCCCAGACTGCTTGATTTTGATGTCTCTGTTAGGGAACCGCCGCATGTGTCGTCAATTTCGACCAATTAGAAGAGGATATTTCCGTCAGGTGAGGGGTTGAGATTTTTCAATTGTTCGATAGTTAGTTTCAAGACGTATACTATTTTCTTCAATATAAAAAATTGTTATAGAGTGCCGAAATCGATTGATCAATCCATCATGAAATGACTGAGTAATAAGCATTTGAAATTGGACAATTTTCACGATGTGCTCGTTTTTCGATTTTCAATTTGTACCCCAATATGTTCCCGAAAGACGTAATCCTACGCCAAAAATGAACTCTCAAAACATTACTCTATAATTGAGGACAGTTTTTAACTTACTTCTCTGTTTATTTCTCGTTACAGGTAAAATTAAGATTGCCACCATTCATCGACAAGTAAGTCAATAAATATTGAAACGATCTTCCAGCGAACCAGAAACAGTTTCGAAGTTGTTCTCGATGTTCGAAAGCAATAAGTGCCGTTCCGCAATCATTTAATTTCCGTAGAAAATCAACCCAAAATGAAGTTATCACATTGCGTAACTCCATTTCACCGTACGAAAGTTTGAAATTAAATGCTCCGCAAAACTTCTGCGAATCGTATGCTGCAACTTATGTGTCACATTTTCTGAAGAAACTGCTTCATTTATCAAATCGAAAATATTTATTACCGAGATTCTATGTTTTCCTAGAATCACTTCGCTAACTTTGCTCAACGCATTCAGACGCAGTGAAAACAAGGGGCGATCCGAATCGCCCGGCTTCACGTCTCACGGCCATCGTAAAGAGGAGCAAACTTTTGGTGCTGCAACGAGTTCCACGACTATTATGTTACACAGGGACGGCATCATCCTAGGGCTCGGTTCAGGTTTCCTTTCACCGCTGCGCTTTTCCCTCACATCAAACAGTGTGTGTGTGTATGGGTACAACAACAGGTCCCGAGAAAATTGAATTCATATGGGGCAACAACTTTGATGAGCTTGTCAAATTTATTGTCCTTTGTGGAGGCGGATAGAAACGGATAGTGCCGCACTGAGATTCATAACGCGCTGGACATAAGGATAATCGTGGATAAAGATAATGTTGATGAAAGTTAACGAAAGTTAACGAAAGTTGATACACGCTGGCCAGAAGATTCGGTAGGCAAAGTTTTGCCATGACTGTTTAACGTGGGCGATAATGGTTTCATATCTCAACTTTAATTGCATGTCAGCCCCAAACGCAATTATGTTTAGCGGAACGAAGCATTTTATATGTTTGCATTCATATGATCGCTATGGCCAAGAATAAAATGATACAACGTTTATATTTCAATCTGAAATATAAAGTGAGATTAATATAAGGACTTTCACAGATATAATTTGTTTTAACAGTTTTTTGATAATCTAAAAAGGTGCAGAAATTAGTTGTTTGTTTGTTTGTTTGTTTATTGTCCAGTAGCGTAAGATACAAATCTTTTAAAAATTACTACTTCCGATTTATGAATGGTTTGAGTACATTATTGCCTAACCTATTCGTTGATTGATTTTAAAAATAATTAAATTAATTTACACGGTTCCAAAAACTGATACAGCCACTCTTGAAAATTGCTTCTGACGAGGATCGTTTCACAACGGGTGGTAAAGAGTTCCAATTGACCACACCCCTAACGAACAATGAATTTGCGTAACATGCTGTGTTGTTGGTTGGAATCACTAGATTCTGCAGGCGGCGTCCACGAGTTTGAAGAAGCCTCTGGTATAGTATCCCAGGAGATCGTGTGTTCAGCAGATTCCGAAAGAATACGCAAGATCGATTAGCATAAAATCTTTGTAGAGGACATCCAATAAGATTCTGTTGCAAGTGACTCACGTGATCATAGCGGCTCAGTTCGCAAACATATCTCACACAGCAGTTTAGTGCGACACGTAACCGATCGAAGGAGTTTGCGCTTGGACGGATATGAAGAACGTCGCCAAACACGAAATGCGGCAGAATTAGCGATTTGAAAAGTTTCAATTTAGTGGCGATCGGTGCGGTGGAGGTACATCGGTAAAGTGTCCGGAGACCAGCATAGATTTTCCCGCATTGCTGTGTTATCAAATTGTCCCACTGCAGGTCACTTTGGAAGATGAATCCTAGGTTGCTGACACTATCCAGGAATTCGATGCTCTGACCGTCCATTACAATCCCTGGTGATGGAAAATATTCAGGTCTACGGCGTCGACTGGTGATGAATAAAGCTTTACTCTTAGATGGATTCACACGGAGTTCATTTTGTTTCGACCAATTTGCAACACGTTCGAGGTCATCATTCATTATTCTGACTAAATCGCGGGTACAGGGACCGAGTCTCCCAACGTAAAGTTGCGCATCGTCGGCGTATATTTGGATAGAGCAGTACTTGAGAGCCGTCGGTAGGTCATTGATATGGCAGCAGAACAGCAGAGGACCTAAAACCGAGCCTTGAGGCACACCAGATAGCACTTCTAAACTGCTTGAACAGCGATCACCACAGTAAACAGTCTGCCTTCTTCCCTGCAAGTAGGATTTCATCAGACTTACGGCAGCATAAGAGAAGTTGAACTGGGAAATCAACTTGTTCAATAGCTTGCTATGTGGAATAGAATCGAAAGCTTTAGAAAAATCCAGAAGTAGGAGTACGCCAACACCTTTCTTATCTACGATGGATGCTAAATCGTCATACACTCGGAGAACTGCGGTTTTGATGCTTTGTCCTCTGCGAAAACCAGCTTGATATTTGGTCAATGAATCGTTGTCCTCAATATAGGATGTCATTTGCTGTTTAAGAAGTCTCTCAAAAGCCTTCGACAATGCGCATAGTATGCTGATGGGCCTTAGATTAGTGATGTTATTCAAATGCGCCTTCTTCTTCAAAGGTAAAACCTTTGCATGTTTCCAGGAAACAGGAAAGGTGGAACACTCGATGAACATATTGAACAGATGTGTAAGATGGTGCACAACTAAGGGCAGTATAATCTTTATGAAATTAATTGGTATCTCGTCTATCCCAAGAGCATTCGACTTGACGTCCCAGATGGCGTTCACGACTTCCCAATGAAACACAGGTCGAAAAGAAAAGCTGTACGACGATGCTTGTGCTGATATCGAAGGTGTTACTTCTGGTTGATTACTTCTTGTAAAATTGGACGAGAATGTACTATTTATATCATCTGGGTCGAACTCACAAGGCTGAAACTGTTTATCTTTTCCGACACCAATACTCTTAATCCGCTTCCAAAGTATTTTCGACGGCGTTCTGCTGTCCAAGAAACGATTCATATACTGCTGTTTCGCCTGGGTTATTTTCGAGTTTGCACGATTCCTCAGCTCCTTGTACTTCTGACGCTTAATGTTCTTCAAATGTACAGGTGCTTGCAACCAATCCTTGTATGCCAAGTCACGCTCAAGCATGAACTGACGGACGATTTCAGAAAACCACGGATTGTGCCGTCGACGATTTCTACTGACACGAAGAGGGATACACTCATCATGCACTCTTTTAATGTGTGAATTGAAGAATTCCAAGGAAGCGTTGGGAGTTTCCATCATATAAAACTGTCTCCATCAGGGTATAGACGAGATGCTGCGACAATGCAGGAAAACTGACCTGTCCAAAGCGCAACACTTTCTCGTTGTTGTTGGTCAAAACAAGATCGAGCTGCGAACATCCTCCACGGTGAAAAAAAGTTGGTTCATCACTCATTGATGATAAAGAGAAAGTCCGTAGCATTGATTCGAAAAGACTTCGTTTGTTACTAGGTCGTAGTAGGTCGGTATTAAAGTCTCCCACCAGAAAAATTTGTTCGTAGTGTACAGCGAAATTAGCCAACTTCTCCGCCAAAAAAGATGAGCATTCGTTTTCCGGAGGATTGTAAACGACCATCAGCAGAATTTTATGATCTCCTATTCGAAACTCTAGCGCTAAAGATTCAGTTTTGTCCACAGAATCATCTGTCAGCACTGTGCCGAAAACTTTAGAACAGTTCAAATTGCTCCTGTAATAAACAACGATACCTCCACCACGCTTATATGTTCTGTCGTTCCTCACAGCGGTGTAGCCAGATACACCGATTAAACGATCACTGATGTTGGAATTGAGCCAAGATTCAGTGAAACACGCAATTTCGATCTTGGAATCCAATAATACGTTTCGAACTTCATCCATCTTGCGACAATTTTGCGCACAGATACTTTGAGAATTCCCATGGCAGATATTGAACTTTCCAGATAATAGAACAGCGTTTAACACTGCTCGACGGAATGTTCGTAGAGGTGTGATTATGTGACTGAAGCATTATGTGTAATATGGGAAGCAATTTTTAGAGGGCTGCATTTTTATGGAGGAGTATAACACAAGTATTTTTGACATATAATATTTGACAATGTTATAAACAAAACTTCTAACATGAACATTACTTCAAAAATGTACGAATCTCACAAGTATTTATCCAACTCATTCCTGGAATGTACGGCTATTGGTGGACCGTCAGCTGCAAGCTTCACATGAACGATTCCCTCTTTGGTATAAACCGATGTCAACTTGCCTGCCTTCTTCCAATGTAGAGCATCAGATTTTAGCTTGCGCGTTTCGACGGTAAGACTTTCGTTGATATACACATGACGATCAGAATTTAAACCAACATGTCGTAGCTTCAGGTCACGTTTTCTCAAATACGCACTGTAGAATTCGTCGCGTGATGATTTTAATGCAAACTCCACTACGATTAGGCCATTGTTGTCTGGTTTGTTGTTGTACTTCATGCGCCTAGTTTGAGTCATTGAGGTGGTTGTGTCATTTACGGCTAGGTGTTTTCCAATTTCATTCAGCGTACTTTGTAGGTTTTCACCGGCTATGAATGGGATGCCACTTATGATAAGCTCGTTCCGATTTTGAAGGGTACCGATTTTCTGCTCCATGCCATTCACTCGTGAATTTAGAGAGTCCAGTGCTGCGTCATGGTGTTGAAATTTTGTTGCGCATTCATCTTTCACTGATTTGATCTCGTTTTTGAGTTCTGTTCTAACGGAGTCAATTTTGTTGTTAACATTCATCACTTCAGTGCGTACCGTGTCGATCAGTTGTTTCGTCTCCGTGAATTGCTGCATCATCGTTCGCAACATACCTTCCAGCGTCGTCGGATAAGGGTTTACATCTTTTTCCATCGAAACCGTACTCAACAAGTTATGGTTATCAGTTCGCAATCGCTTGTTTGTCGACAAAGTATTGCTGCAGGCTTCAGCAGCAGGCGGAGTGCGTTGTAGGCTCATCGTGTATAGAGAATTGGAACGAAACAACACAAACCGATTGTGCTTGTATAGGTCGTTATCAGTTTAGAGTGATGATGGAAACGATTTCAGCACAATGGCGATATCAATCACAATCGACTGAAGGCAGAATTTGTTATCGCAAATAACCGGTCAGCGAAACTTAGCAGAGACTGGATAACACTTTCGGATATAATTCAGATATTCCGGATCGTGGCAAAATGATAAACAGTGGTGTTGAAACGGTAGAACTACACTTTTGAAGCAATTTTATACGCGATTTTTATCTACACATACTCGCGTCGGGTGGCATTTTTGTTGTCTAAGTCTTCTTGAGTTGGAGCACTCGGGTTCTTTGATAATTCCAATCCCGTATCACATATAAACCAAAAGCTTTCCGATCTTTCTCCCATACAAAACTACCATTGTGTGTAATTATTTATCCTAAAATATGGAATCCCAACCGTGAGGAAAATTGGTATCCCCCAGAGAAACGCTATAGTACTAATTAATTCCAATCTTCACCCACTTATTCCCGAAATGGAAACCAGCCCATCAACCGCCGAAGGTTATTCTTTCCAAGAAGAATAGAGAGGAACAGAAAAAGCCGGAAATTAATCAAGTGCCGTGTTTTTTTGGCCAATTTATCAGCATTCTCACCTCACCTCCATCTAGAATGTTGCTTGCGCTCGTCTGTCACGTAAACAATTTTTCACGGACCCATTCTAATTCCACCGACAAATGAAAACAGCTTGAAAACCTCATCAGCACTTTCGCTCATTCATGGTGTCCTGGTTTCCAGTGTGCCGACAAAGAACATCTCCTCCTCCACCCTCGGGGGTTGGAGCCGCCGGGTTTGAGGGGAAACGTTCTATCTAACCTTTAGTGGCACCAAAAAAGACGCTCTCAACCCACCGCACCATGGCATGGTCGCTGCTGCCACAATGGAGGAAGCTCAAGAGAGCAGGATTCTCGGAATTTATCATCCCTGCACCGCGGGAAACCCCGAGCCCGGTACTCAGTCCGAGATGAAAGCGGGAGACAAACAGCTAAATAAGAACTGGTAAACAAACTTTCCTCCTTTCATCGCATACATCATTGTCATCATCATCAGGCCGCGGAAAAAGGGGGCGACACAATCCGACAGTGCGTGGCCAGAAGGGTTGGTAGTGGTTCTACATTGTACAAAAATAACCTGTCGTCGTCCTTCAGAACGGCGGGAGCTGTAATTGTATGCCTTTCTCTGAATCGACGTCCGTCGCTTCGATACTAAGCGACTGAAGAAGTAAAGTTTTCCAATATTGACATCAACTTGCAGCGGGATGAAGTGGTAAAAATGTGTTAAGTTTCTAGTCTGTTGTCTTCCTGTTCTGAATTTTCGTGGATAATTCCTATCGAGTCTGAAGCCTGCAGAAGCTTTGCTTTTGTTCTTGTTGAAAGTTAAACCTGTGTCAAGGCGATGATGCACCAAGATATACTATATCTTGGACTGATCAACCCTATTGTTGTACCAAGTCGTGTTAATGTTCACTGTTTTTATTTTGACGTGTTTCATTGTGTAATGTTTTGATTTTATTCCGTACTAGCTGACCCGGCAAACTTCGTCCCGCCCGAAATTTAATTTTCGTTATCACATCCACGTTTTCTTACTCAGCGCCCAAGGGTCCAATCGCAGAACTGTTCATTGATTGATCTTCTAATCTACCCTTTAAAATTATTTTTTTAGCATGCAATTTCAGTACTTCTACCAAAACTCGACATTATAATATCAGATTATTTTCAGACACAATTCTCGTGCAACATTTTTCATCCAATTGCAAATAACAGGTTTCTCCGTTACATGGAATAAATGTTTGATACAGAAAATAGTTGGCTTGCTCTAGTTGGCTTGCAAAGCAATCAGAAAACACGCATCAAGAACAGAGCAGCTTCGGTTCGGCGCTCATCAAGGCAACAACTAGTTTCAGCGAGTGGCAAACGCAATCGCAAAACGGCAGCAGGTAGAAGAAAGAAAAAGTTTGTTTATACAGACTGCTTTGGTGACAAAACCAGCCACCGTAAAACACGGCGCTTTTCAGGGCCATTAAACCTTTCAAAGAAGAGTTATTAAAAGTTTTTCATAATACCAATGCATTCTAAAGTGACATAATATGACATATAATATAAACTGATTTTTTTTTGTTTATGCTTGTTTTTGAACTTTAATAAGTACAAAGCCTTCAGAAAAAAATCAAGAATCAAGTTTGTAAAAAAACGCAAAAACACAACACCAAAAGTTCTTTTTCAGAACCCCCAACATGTTCATAAAGAGTAAACAGTAAACTAATCCATTTTTCAGGTAGATAGGTAGGTATTCACTTAGGAGAAGAAAATAAAACAATATATTTAAAATATATATTAGGCTGTCAAAAAAGTCCTGCGGTTTTTTTTTTTGAATGTTCATTTGTTCATAAAATTAGTTACAATCATCTGTTTTAAGTCAAATATGCGCCGTTTTGTTCGATGACTTTTTCCCAACGAGATGCCAATTTCATAATACCCCTGTTATAGAAGCTCGCTTCCTTATTGGCAAAAAACTCGGATAGCCAATTTTCACAGGCCTCTTTTGAGGCTAATTTCGGACTACCTAGCTCGTTCGCCATGGACAAAAACAGGTGGTAGTCACTTGGTGCAAGGTCCAGACTATACGGCGGATGCAAAAGAACCTCCCAACCGAGCTCCCGGAGGTTCTGGCGCGTCACCAAAGAAGAGTGTGGCCTGGCGTTGTCCTGATGGAAGACAATGCGGCCTCTGTTTATCAAAGATGGCCTCTTCTTCATGAGTGCTACCTTCAAGCGGTCCAGTTGTTGGCAGTACAGGTCCGAATTGAGCGTTTGGCCATAGGGAAGCAGCTCATAATAGATTATTCCTTGACAATCCCACCAAACACACAGCAGAACCTTCCTGGCCGTTAATGAGGGCTTGGCCACCGTCTGAGCCGCTTCAGCGGGCTTCGACCACGACCGTTTGCGCTTCACGATGTCGTAAGTGACCCACTTTTCATCGCCAGTCACCATCCGCTTCAGAAACGGGTCGATTTTGTTGCGATTCAGCAGCGATTCACATGCGTCGATACGGTCAAAGATGTTTTTTTGCGTCAACGTGTGTTGCACCCATACATCGAGCTTCTTTGTGAATCCAAGCTTCTTCAAATGGTTAATAACGGTTTGATGACTTATCCCCAGCTCTTGGCCGATGCTACGGCTGCTACTATGCCGGTCTTTCTCGGCTAATTCAGCGATTTTGTCGCAATTTTCGAGGACAGGCCTTCCGGAGCGTGGCGCATCTTCGATGATCTCTACACCAGAACGAAAACGTTGAAACCATCGTTGTGCGGTGGAAATGGAAACTGTATCGGGTCCATAAACTGCACAAATTTTATTGGCAGCTTGAGATGCATTTTTGCCTTTGTCATAGTAGTACTGTAAAATATGTCAGATTTTCTCTTTATTTTGCTCCATATTTGCGACACTATAACTCACGAACGACTTAACCAAACAAAATACTGTCAAGGACTATATTATTGCGCGTAAAATACCTTTCCAACAAGCTATAGTATGACTCGATACAATGAATACAACTAGAACTACGCGCTTACAACGACACCTCGCGGAAATACCGCAGGACTTTTTTGACAGCCTAATATTTAGCAAAAGCTGTCCCCTTTGTATAGTCCTACATGACTCCGGTTATGTCACCGACATTACCCACCCGTCTTTTTTCTAAACTATGTATGTGTGTTAACTTAACAATATGGTGTTTTTATATAAAACATATATTTTATAATTCGTCTTCGTGTGAAATCTTCCGAAACCCTCTCCAAGAGTAAATCATATGAAGTATAATCAACACATAATTTTAGTTTTATTATCCGTTGAATAAGAGACACTTTTGCCATTGATGTAATAAATGTGTAATTAATACCAGCAACGTGTATCCGAAAAGATCAGTACTTTTTTCTTTTAACAAACAAAGGTTTTTTTACATGAGATTATTCAGATTACATAATACACTTATGCAAACAATTATTTTGCTCTTTAAGAACAACTACTTCAACATCATTTGAACCAGTCGTTACTCAAATAATGATTTCTGTGGTCCGAATTTATCGGAACTTTTCGTTTTAAAAGAACAAAGATTTTGTCGTTGAAGACACTTTTGCGATTATTCAAATAACATGAGACACTTATGCAAACAGTAGTTCTGATACTTATGAACAATCTTCTCCATCACAACGAAGTGTTACAATGGCTAAATTCTGCTGTTATGATTTGGTCCCAAATTCCTATGCAATCAACACACACTGTGTCTTGTGTGGGTGACTACTTTGTTTGATACTGAGTACCGTTATCTATCACTCATAGAAGCATCGTATTGATGCGTGAACAGGTTCACTAGACATCAAGCTTCGTTTAGGAAAAGCATAAACTGATACTTGGTTGAGTAAAATATAAGATTAGCATGGTTTCTTGTTGTGGTGGCTGAGAGCAGACAAACGACCACAAAGAGTTAAAGTGTTGCCATATTGATTATAGCCCAACATTCCTGAATTACTGCCTTGAGACTGGAAATGTTCTCAAATTGTCAACCGTTTGCATAGACCATCTCAGCCAACATTATCCATAGGTTCTCTATGGGATTGCAATCGACTGCCAGCAGATCATTCAAGAAGCGGAATGTCCTTCTCGGCAAACCATTCCTTCGATTGCTTGGAAACGTTGATCTATGCATAATCCTGCTGAAAAACCGATACCCTCGGTAGCGTTATTCTCAATATGGCCAATCAAAACGTCCTCCAGTAATTGAAGATACTTTTCGGAGTTCATTCGGGTGAAAATGAAACAAATGAGAAGCTTGCTGTGATAGGAAACGGCTCCCCACACTGTCAAACTTCCGCCCCCAAAGATCGCTTCGATCTCACGACATGCCGTTGACTTAAATTGTACCAATAGCAACTGTAACAGTCCGGACCATCCAAATTGAACTTTTTTCGCCGGAAAATACAACATTTCTCCATTCTAGTTTCCATTCCATGTATTGCCGGGCGAAAATGAGATGGTTCTGCTTATGGGTGGCGGTCAGTTCCGGCTTCGTTTGAGGTTTCTTCCACATGATGTTTGGTGACTCATTCAAGATGCGCGCAATATGCCTCTTCATTACTGGAACAACCGATTCTGCCTTAATATATGAGCAGGACATCGTTTCCTGGTTGCTTCGTGTCTTATGCGACCTTTAAGACGCAAAGTAACTTTGGTGTTCCCAAACCAACAAGGTCGTTATATCCCATATTTCTGACATTATTTAAAGAAATTCCGTACCACTTTCGATTAGAAAACTTTTGTTCACATAATATCTTTATTATTTTCCGCCCCTCTTCCGTCAATAGAATACCTTTCGTCTTTTTTCAAAAAACACAGATATAGGCTTGGTGATTATGCGAAAACTCGAATTTTATGCCCTCCGGCTAAACGTATGTCTCGGGAAAAAACGACGTTTGAATGTTTATATCCACCGATACCGCCTTGTGTGTGTGTGATTGTGACGCACTTGAATATACCATCACTACAGCAAATAAGTATCCCGATAAAAAGAACATTCCTAGTTGTTTTGTAAGTGTTTTTTCATGTGCGGCTAAACGAATGTCTATCACTGTATTAGAATCTAAACAGCAAGTGGACTTAGTATATGTAGATTTCGCGAAAGCTTTTGACACAGTACCGCACCACCTCATCATCAACAAGTTGTATCACTTAGGATTTCCGAATTGGGTCACTGAATAGCTGTACTCATATTTATCAGCCCGCAAGTCTTTCATGGTGGTGAATTCCGTGCGCTCAAGGACATTTAACATTTCATCTGGTGTGCCTCAAGGAAGTATTCTGGGCCCCCTGATATTCATCATTGATGCCAACGATCTGTATGAGCTACTTTCGTCATCCAAGCTTGGTTTCGCCGATTATTTAAATTTTTTCCGAGTTATTACATCCATCAGCGATTGCGCCACAGTACAAGAAGATATAAATCGTTTACTAATCTGGTGCGGTGGCAACGGTATGCGCGTAAACTGTAAGAAATGTAAAATAATGTCATTCACTCGCTGCAAAATCCTTATAAGTCATCATTGTCATATGGAATTGGACTCCCTGGAACGCGTGAATTCGATTTGTGATCTGGGAGTAGAGAGTAGAACTCTAAATTGAATTTTAACGAGCATATAAGCATCGCAACCGCTAAAGCATACACTGTACTTGGTTTTATTCGCGGTCATGCTTCAGGTTTCACCGATATACAGGATTTTCCATTTCGGGCTTCCAAAAGTATACAGCTCTGCGCTGACAGCCGTTTGACATAGCTGTCAACCAAAGCGTCATATCGTTAGTTGAATGTTTGCCATTTTACAATATGGATCGTTTTAGCATCACACAACGTGTTAATTTGGTTAAATTATACTATAAACTTGATGAAAAACCGGCAAATGTTTTTCGAGCATTACGGACGGATTTTGGTCGTCATGGACGGCCTACAGAGCACACAATCGCTAATGTAGTGCGTAAATTCGAACAAACTGGATCCGTAGCGGATATTGTGAAACCTGTGCATCATCGTAATGTGCGTTCGGTCGAAAATATTGCTGCTGTTGCTGCCAGTGTGGAGGATGACCCGAATGTTTCGATTCCACGGCGTGCTCAGCAATTGGGCTTGTCAAACACATCATTGTGGCGAATTTTGCATTTGGACTTGCACCTACATCCATATAAAGTCCAACTGGTACAAAAATTAGAGCGTGGTGACCATGGAATGCGTCGGGCATACGTCGATTGGGTGAACGAACAACAGCAGCAAAATGCTGAATTTTCGCATCAAATTTTCTTCAGCGATGAGGCACATTTCGAGCTCGGTGGCTATGTGAACACCCAAAATTTCTGTATATGGGGCTCAGAAAATCCACACGTGATTGTTGAGAGGCCATTGCATCCGCCAAAAGTCACTGTTTGCTGCGCATTACGGTCTGGTGGAGTCATCGGGCCGTATTTCTTTGAAAATGAGGACGGCGAGACGGTAACTGTGAATGGTGAGCGCTATGGCCCCATGTTAACCGATTTTTGTTTGCCACAAATTGAAGATATGGATACGGATGACATGTGGTTTCAGCAGGACGGCGCCACATGCCACACAACACGACCGAACATGGCCATATTGCGAACGAAATTTGAGGGACGCATAATTTCGCGTTTTGGTGATGCCAATTGGCCGTCCAGATCATGCGATTTGAGCCCGTTAGACTTTTTTTGTGGGGTTATGCGAAAGATCGTGTCTATGCCAACTCTCCGCAAACTCTTGAACATTTGAAAGACAACATTCGTGAAGTTATGACCGAGATACCGCCCCATATGTGCCGAAAAGTCATCGAAAATTACCTGTTCCGGATCGAGGTGTGCGAGGAAGCCCTAGGTGGACATTTGAATGATGTTGTATTTCGCACATAATGGCATAAACCAAACTTTAATTTGAAATAAAAGTTTCATCGAAATTCGAATTCTAAGTGTATTTTATTTCGATTTACTTTCGGAATTTAAAGTTGGAAAACCCTGTATATTGCCTCAAGACGCTGTACTGCTCGTTGGTTCGCAGCATTTTGGAATATGCCTCTCCGGTTTGGTCTCCATTCCAAGTTACGCAAATACTAGCAATAGAGCGGATTCAGAAAAGTTTCATGCGGTTTACCTTGCGTCAGCTCCCATGGAATGATCCAGTCAACCTTCCCAGCTATCCTGCTATCGTAGAATATTACAGCGACTATTCACCTTCGATCTCATAACTGACAACGTTGATTGTCCCAAATTACTACAGCAAGTTCCATGGAATATTCCTCCTCGTCGTTTCCGGAATTCTCCATTATTTCTGTTACCTTTCCACAGAACAATCTATGGTTTTAACAATTGTTTTAATTTGTGTTTGCGATCGTTTAATGATGTTTGTGAGGAGTTCGATTTTTATTTGTCCAAACATATGTTTAGTGTTAGAATAAGGAGTTTAAATTAATTTATTCTTAAGTGAACAATCTGTACGACGTTGTCGAAGATGGTGAACAATAAATAAATAAATAAATTTCATACAAAATAGGAATCAGTTTTCCTGGAATGTTGACTTAAAATTCATTGTTCTTTCCACATCTAGATAGTTGAGACTTTAACATTATAACATTGAAGTATCGACTAGCGAATATTCCAAAAGGGAAGTGTCGCACGACAAGAAAATTCAATAAACGCCTGTTGAAGGAACGAAATTCAAGCAGAAGATCATCACACCGAATGCATTTAGCATGTAAAGGGTGTGTCACATCAAATTGCATCACGGAAAAAACGCTGTAGAAATTTAATTTTTAGGAATTATATCTTCAGCTTTCGCTTATAATCAGATAAGAGTGTATAGATCACGTTGGCCATGCTTCACTGTCAAATTTTCGTAAATTTGGAAAAATGTCGTCGAACGAAAAAGAGCGTCGTGAATTAATCCTGCGCACTCATTTCGAGAATCCGGAGTTGTCACATCGGGACATCGGTAAGATGCTGGGAATCGTCCAATCCACGGTCAGCAGAGTACTAAAACGATACTTCGAGAACCTAACCATCGACCGGAAGGTGAAGAACGGCAAAAATGGATGCTCCGTCAGTGAAAAAGATCACAAGCGCGTAGTTAAGCAGTTTAGACGTGATCCGAGAAGTTCGGTCCGGGATGTCGCCAATAAGCTGAATTTGTCAAGTTCATTCGTCCAGCGGACCAAGCAGCGGGAGGGCCTGCGTACATACAAGGTTCAGAAGGCTCCTAACCGCGACGAAAGGCAAAACATGGTGGGGAAGACGCGAGCCCGGAAGCTGTACACCGAAATGCCGCATTGCCTGGTAATGGACGACGAAACCTACGTCAAAGCGGACTTTCGTCAGCTGCCGGGCCTGTTGTTCTTCTCCGCAGAGGACAAATTCAGCGTTCCGGAGGAGATTCGCAAGCAGAAACTATCCAAGTTTGCCAAAAAGTACATGGTGTGGCAAACGATCTGCTCTTGCGGAAAGCGGAGCGCCCCCTTCGTGATGACCGGCACGGTAAACGGGCAGGTTTACCTTAAGGAGTGCCTACAGAAGCGCTTACTTACACTATTGAAGCAGCACGAGGGCCCGACCATCTTCTGGCCGGATCTCGCTTCGTGCCACTATTCAAAGGACGTGTTGGAGTGGTACGAAGCCAACGGGGTCACCTTCGTGCCAAAGGAAATGAACCCGCCCAATGCGCTGGAGCTTCGCCCAATAGAGAAATATTGGGCGATTATGAAGCAGGCCCTCCGGAAGAACCAAAAAGTTGTCAAATCGGAGGCGGACTTCAAGAGAAAATGGATTTCTGTTAAAAAAAAACTACAACCTGACGTTGTACAGAACCTTATGGACGGGGTAAAGAGGAAGGTGCGAGCATACGGGCTTGGGCTCGAAGTATGAATAAAAAGAAAATGCCAAAAGTTGTTTAATAGTTTTTATTTTACTGTCTAAAATTTTCAAAAGGATCGGTCTACGGGGCGAATTTCTACAGCGTTTTTTCCGTGATGCAATTTGATGTGACACACCCTTTAATCTCATCTCAAAATTATACCAGAACGTAACGGTTCGAGACAAGCTTGAAATACAAAACGGAAACAGTAGATTACCTACCCGCCTACTCATGACCTCCTTCACAACTTTCCGTCACCTAGCGATCTTTCGGAAATATTTCCGAAAGCGTGTCGAGTGGACCAGGGTGCGGAGGGTGCTGCGTGTGAGTGGGGTGTATGTGCAAATTGCATCACTTGGAATGATATCTTCCGTTTGCTGTATGAGTGACTCTCTCTTCCCCATTCACGTAGGGAGGCCTGATTCGAGTTGTGCGAGGGATTTTCGGGGTGAGGAAATCGGATTATAACGGGGAACAGGAGCAATCGATGACGAGGATCAAATGTTCGCAATGTCTATGATTTCATTCCTGCCGTTAATATTTGATTGCGGCATTAAACCGCAACTCTTTAATCCCCGCGCAAAGTTCTCTGTGATCTCGTGTTTGTCGATGGCATACAATCTACCCAGTGTGTAGTTCGTTTAACGTTTGTACCATTCGACTAATAACAGTAATATTGATTGAAAAGTTCGCAGTTCTCACATTGGGTAGTTAGAGCTTTCAAACATTGATGGTAAATGGAACACCAAAAGCAGAAAGTAGATCAAATAGCGGTGGCAAAGAGCAATATTCAGACGCCCTGTCGGGTGGCCCTACGGCAGTTGGCCGATTATGTGTAGATTATGTTTTTCGTTACAAGTTAATTTAATGACAGTCCTTTTACGTTTGGTATGATGACATCTTGGTTTTAAAGTCTGTATTAGACAAACATATTTCAGTCTGAACAAAAATGCCGCTGATTTGCACGTATTTGCAATGCCAATTTTCCCACGCTCCTTGGATTTAAAGTCTGTGTTAGGGAAACACATTTCAGCCGAAATAAAAAATACCCCCGACCTGCATGAAGTTGCAATGCCAATTTTTGCAACGCTCCATGGATTAGAAGTCCTTATTAGGGAACACATTTCGGTGAGAATAAAAGTCCCCATACTTTCATGTATTTGCAATGCCGATTTCCCCAAGGCTGCTTGGTTTTGATGGCTGTGTTGAGGAAACCGTAAAACGGGCAAATCAAAACGTTTAGATAACGCTTAACATTTTACAGTTATTCAATTGTTTATCTAATGAAAAATAACATTTTATCAATTGCGATAGAAGCGTAGAAACATTCCGTATCGATTGATGCAAACATATTTCCGATCCAGTAAGAAATATTCAAGCAATAAGCATTTGGAATCTTTAATTTTTTCCTGCATGTTCTGTGTTTAGGTTTTCATTTTACCCCTCATATACTCCGGTAGACGTAGTCCCACGTCAAAATGTAAAATTGATGTGATGCCCACAAATCTTCCATCGTCTGTGCACAAGATCACGATCAATCATAGCCATTTAAGTTTGTGTTTGATGATTTCAAGTAACGACTGTATAAATAAACATCAGGATTATCGGTTGAAAAGAAATGATCCCAATCAAACTTGTTAAATTCTGACATCCTATCAGGATCGACTTCTTTGTAGTCACGGTACAAGAAATCAAGACATCCAGACACATCCAGAAGAATGAAAAAGTGCTTAGTATCAATGAATCCAGAACAACCAACAATTCGTATTTAGAACTCTTACAAAAAAACATTTGTATTGTAACATAGCTGTTACTGAGCTTCGCAATACGCTTTGCCCGATCAAGTAGGCGGTAAAATTGTCCGTAACGAATTGATGGTTGTCGCAGATTGCATTTTTTTTTCATCGATCAAAGCTTCCATTTTCGTTCCCGTTGTTTTTCGTGTATTTATTGAAGCAAATACTATGTCGAACACGCGATAACGTGTGAGCGATAGCAAATCATTTAGGCAACGGAATATATTAGGCTGTCAAAAAAGTCCTGCGGTATTTCCGCGAGGTGTCGTTGTAAGCGCGTAGTTCTAGTTGTATTCATTGTATCGAGTCATACTATAGCTTGTTGGAAAGGTATTTTGCGCGCTATAATGTAGTTCTTGACAGTGTTTTGTTTGGTTAAGTCGTTCGTGAGTTATAGTGTCGCAAATATGGAGCAAAATAAAGAGAAAATCGGACATATTTTACAGTACTACTATGACAAAGGCAAAAATGCATCTCAAGCTGCCAATAAAATTTGTGCAGTTTATGGACCCGATACAGTTTCCATTTCCACCGCACAACGATGGTTTCAACGTTTTCGTTCTGGTGTAGAGGTCGTCAAAGATGCGCCACGCTCCGGAAGGCTGTCTGTCGTCGAAAATTGCGACAAAATCGCTGAATTAGCCGAGAAAGACCGGCATAGTAGCAGCCGTAGCATCGGCCAAGAGCTGGGGATAAGCTCCGGGAGCTCGGATGGGAGGTTCTTTTGCATCCGCCGTATAGTCCGGACCTCGCACCAAGTGACTACCACCTGGTTTTGTCCATGGCGAACGAGCTAGGTAGTCAGAAGTTAGCCACAAAAGAGGCCTGTGAAAATTGGCTATCCGAGTTTTTTGCCAATAAGGAAGCGAGCTTCTATAACAGGGGTATTATGAAGTTGGCATCTCGTTGGGAACAAGTCATCGAACAAAACGGCGCATATTTGACTTAAAACAGATGATAGTAACTAATTTTATGAACAAATGAAAATTCAAAAAAAAAATACCGCAGGACTTTTTTGACAGCCTAATATAATTGACCACAGCTTGAACAAACTCTACATGCTGAATATGATGAAGAAATTTCTCTCTTCCTTGAAATTGCTGCCCAATATCCAAATTCACGTATTTGAAAGTTCGTTTAGATCCATTTATATCCTTTATTCTCCTCGAAGTTTTAGCATTTTATATTATAGTGGTATTCAGGTAACTCAACGTAAACAAATGCACTCTGATAACGTGTAAACATCCATTACATCAAGTGACATGGTATTTCTCGTCTTGACGATCATAGTGCGCTGACATGCAACATGCTTTGATGGTCAAAGCACTCTGACAAAATATTTAGCCAGTGTACGTTTATGACAAGGTATCCTGGACTCGAAGTGTGTCCGATACGATTCACTTATACACTCTCAATTATGACATCTTAGCTTTGACGGAAAGCAGCGATCGCAAAGCAATTCATAACAAGTGTTTTTTAGTAGTTGCGAATATTACGTGTTTTGCTACTTTTTATTAAAAAATACGTCAATAATACGTGAGTTAGTTAGAGAAGTTGATGATGATGATGATGATGATGATGATGATGATGATGATGATGATGATGACCCACCTCATACCCCTACAAAGGTTTGAACAGGTCGATTTATCTTATAGATAGTATGTATGTTTGCATAAAATTTAAGAGACCAGCATTATAAAGCAAAAGCAAAAACGAACTGACTCTGTTGCAGGCATGAATTACTATTAATCGAACATTATAAATTGGCGAAAACTGTAAAAATAAAAAATGTTTCTATCCGTATCGACATTGACATAATCATAGTCTCAACTTCAGATCCAAAGCTTTCACAAGGCCTGTCAAGAAAATTTCCAACCCGGGAAGATCCTTGACTGATTGGGAATTTAACCCAATATCTAAAAGTGTCAACTAAGAACATATTAGAGATCTGCCACTATTCAGAAATACTCGATATAACCATCTTATGATAAGATAGTTTACGACAATTCTGAATGAGCTATCCCCATTGCAGTTTCCACTTCAGACCCCATATAAAATTTCATTGTGTATCAGTATTCTGCCAGTGTTCACTATTAACATAGTCCAGACCTACCAAACGCGCGCGAGGCTCAAACTTTCGTAGACAACGCTCGTTATTATTTTTTACAATATACATTAACAGCAAATAAAAAAACATCATCATCATCAATACGAACATGGTAGTTTTACCTGTAAATGAATTTTGTAAATGTCAATCAATTATAAACATAAAAAAGTTATTAAGCAAAAATTTGATGGAAACCTGTTTACAAAACAGATTTGACGTGTGAAATACACATTTTCTTAAACTCTGCCATTGTTGCCGCACGTATTATTTCTCTGGGCATCGAATTGAAAAAATTTATACCTTTATACAACAACGAATTCTGTGACCTACTAAACATAAAGTTTGGTGTTCTTGCATCATTCGCGTTTCTTGTATTGTATCTATGAACATCACTTCCTCTTTCAATTCGATCACACAAATATCGAGGCAGCATACCGTTTAAAATTTTAAAGATGAACACCATTGTCAAATAATAAATTCTTTGCTTCACAGATAGCCACTGTAGCGCGTCCAACATCAAACTAGAGGAAGTGTATCTACTACATCTTAAAATAAAACGCATTACCTTATTTTGCAAACGCTGCAATCTCGTTAATTGTGTATTGTTTGCAAGGAATAGGATCGACGAGCAAAAATCGATATGCGGTGAAAGATGAAGATTTGTACAAATTAATTTTACTGCTTACTGTCAGCTCTTTCTTCAAACGACACAAAACGCCGTACTTCTTGGCAATCTTCTTGATGACATTGTTAATGTGAGACTTAAAACTTAAAGTGTCATCAATGATAACTCCTAAGTATTTTATATCTTTCACGCGTTCTAATGTCTCACCGTCTATTTCGAAATTAACGTCAATACTGGAGTTTGCTGCAGAAATGAGCATGTATTTTGTTTTGCCAACATTTACCTTTAATTGCTTAAATTTGAGCCATTTAGCCAGAGAATGCAAATCTTCGTCCATGTGCTCCGCGGTTTCTTTTATCTCCTTAGCTGCGATGAAGAGGACAGTATCATCCGCGAACAAATTAATGTCGCAATATCGTAAAACCCGTCGCATATCATTTATATATAAAATAAACAAAATGGGCCCTAAAACACTTCCCTGTGGCACCCCGAGTGAGTTACCAACGGGATCGGAAACAGAATCGTTGAAACGAGTCTTTTGAGTTCTGTCGCACAAATAGCTTTCAAACCTTTTGTACGCCATTCCTACAATTCCAATGCGCTTCAATGTTTTTAGCAACAAGGGCCTAGAAATTGTTTCAAAAGCGTGTTTAAGATCCAGAAATACCGCAAATATAGTCTCTTTCGCCTCGATGTTCTCTTTCCATTTTGCTAACACCAGTGGTTAGTGAACCATTAAAGTTAAAATAATGGAACTAGTACCCAGGATGTGTTGTTTCTGTGTCGCTTTTTAAGTGGTATTTTTACGGCGGCTCGACTGCGAAGGAATATATATATATATAAAATATTTCTACATTCAGATAACTCTATGGCTCGATGTTTGGCACCCAGATACGTGAGCGTTCGGTCATTGATACCCGGGTTCGAGTCCAACTCTAATTATGAAAACATATCCCACAAATTATCATTCCATCGATCCCCCAAGGGATGTGACTTTTCGAAAGAAATGGCTTCGATTCTTTGGACAGGACCTAAACAGCAATACTAAAAACATGTACATTTGCTCGCTTCACTTCAGTCCAGATTGTTTCATTCATATCGATGGCTTGGAAGTACAATATCTTCGAAAACTGATACAAACAGGTAAATTTGAACAAATCCATATTATAGTTACAATTATTACACACAACTGTTTATTTTTAGCTGTTCCTACTGTCAGAAAGGCTAACGATTCTCATGCCTCGGGAAATCAAAACCGGAAGGCTCGTCGAAAGGTCTTGATTAACATCAAGCAAAAGTTGAATCCATTGAAAACATCCGTTACATCCGCAGAATCGGCCCAGTTTTCTAATGGGAGGAAACATGACTATCCCGAGAGGGATATTCCGTCAAAGGAAATCGGGAGCAGCACCATCAACATCTCTAGAGATTCGGCCGGTTATGATAGTTTAATTCAAGTACTGCGGCAAGAAATATCGAAGAACTACAGAAAGCTTCAGGAAGCTAAAATACAAATTGCCGAACCACAATTTCTCCTAGGTTTTGATTAGAAAGAAAACCTAATTGGATTATCTTTACGCTGCAATGAACAAATATATACATTTAGCTAAAATAAAATAGAAATAAACTCATTTAGACAAATTTATTATACCATCCCATGATACTTGCAAAGCTAACACGTCACAGCCTCACTACTATTGATGCGCTAGTCAGTCCAGACTACCTTTTCATAAAGGTACCCTGCTATTTAGCATCAAAGAGTGAAGAATTTGTTTTGTCGGTTTATGTTTTGTTGCACGTCGTTTGGTGCAAGGCGCTTATATAAATGTATAACAAATGAAGCAACGTCATCACTTCAATAAGAAGGGGATTACGGTTTGTGGAGCGGGGGTTGTTTATTTTGTTATTGCTAGGATACGCCATTTTTGCATTTTCGCATGCGAGAGTAGTGGAAATGAGAATGAGCTTCTACAAAGTCATTCCTTCTTTTTCACATAAATTGCTGGAAGTGCATTTCATACGATTGTTTCACCTGGTATATATACAAGCGCCTTGGTATGGTGGTAATGTGGTAATGGTCGTCATAGTAGCCCAAATATACGCAGTGACAGTGACAAATTGCAGCTCTGCTCCTGATACGTTATTACGAGATCTGTTCTGAAAGAAGAGCAACATTTGAATTTGCTGACCGAATAGTTCAGGATTAAAAACGGGACACACAAAAAAAAATGAAACGGGTAAGGGAGTAAAAAGTGCCCCCAAACCAAATCACTAGCTGTATGGCAAATATTGTAAAGGATATTAAATAAGAAATTTTGGCGGTTTATTTGAACCCCTATGTGGTTTGACGTAGGATCTATAGTGAAAAACATACTTTTCGTTTATTGACGTAGGACTACGTCTAACCGGAAGATATAGGGGGTGAAATGGAAATCTAGGCACTGAACAAGTAGGAAAAAATGCAAGATTTGGAACGCTTATAACTCGAGCATTTCTCAATAGATCGCAAAGGTTTTTGCATCAATTGATAGGAAATATATCTACGCATCTATCATAACGAATAACATTTCATTTTTCTTGAGATAAATAATTGAATAATTGTCAAATATCAAGCATTGTCAAAATGCACTATGTGCCCATTTTTGATTGGTCCATTTTGTGCTCCTCATATCGTACCGACCAAAACGGGCAACCAGAGCAGCAGCGAAATAGAATGAAGCACGATTGGAAAGGAAAAAGAAAAAATGAACGAAACATTGGTCGCAGTCTCACACATGCGTAATTCTCGAGCCAGCCAGTCAGCTTAAAAATCCCCGCTCCGCTGCCGTAACGATCATTCTTTGTGTGGACACCGACTGAACAACATCGTTGCTGGACGAGCTGGACGGCGAGGGATCGAGTGCCTTTCTCAAGGCAAGAGGGCGGAGGTGGTAGCGCTGGAGTAGAGTAGAGTAGAGTTTTCAAAGGGCCTTTCTCAAGGCTAGAGACGAATGAACTGCAAAAGTTTAAAGTCTCTATAATACAATACCTTCCTTCCTTCCGTAACAATCATTCTCATTCAAACCGTACACCACATCGGTTCGCATCACAACACATCAACAAACCAACCCAAGCAGCCATGTCTGGACATGGTAAAGGAGGAAAAGTGAAGGGAAAGGCAAAATCCCGCTCGAACCGTGTTGATCTGGAGTTCCCCGCAAGGGTAGCTAGGCCGAGCGCGTTAGTACCAGTGCACCAGTCCACCTAGCCGGCGTTATATAGTTTCGGCCGCCGAAGTGATCGAGTTAGCTGGCAAAGCTGCTCGCGACGATAAGAAAACCCGCATTCGGAACAGACAACAGGCAGTTGCAGCGAGTGGCGAGTGGCAAACGCAATCGCAAAACGGCATCAGGTAGCAGAAGAAAAAAGTTTGTTCTTTATACAAACTGCTTTGGTGGCAAATCCAGAACAAGGCGGCATCGAGGGCGTTCGAAATGGTTTTTTTCAAAACCACGAGTACTAAGTTTTCTAAATTGGAACCATTCCATAAAACAAGGCGCTTTTCAGGGCCATTAAACCTTCCAAAAAAGAATTTAGGAAATACAGTTCAATGCTTTCTAAAACATTATCCAAAATAATAATAAAACACAAATTGATTTTTTCATAATTTGTTTGCCAGGATCTGATGAGTATGTGAATTTGGCAGTTGTTCTGAGCTTATTGATAGTTGGGGACTTTTCTGATTATTCAATTTTCACCAATTCTTAAATTGTTTCCAGATTGAAAGTACAGTAATTTACAATTAGTTCGACATTTAGCTAATTGGACGGACATGTAATGCGACTTATTTAGTTGGACATTTTTGTAAACATAGAGATCCAAATTATGACCCCACATTGAAAGTCGACACTGTACCACTGTCATCGCAAATGTTCAATTATAGGTTAAAATTACCTCCAATCCGACACTGAGTGGTGGTAATGCGACGTGCCATTGAATGTAATTTACTGTAAAATATGTCACAAGCTGGATGGGAAGAAATTTTCCAACTGTGAAATCTGTGGCGAGTGGCAACAAATCGTTAAACAGGAAGGTTTAGCCGAACAAGATGGGGATATCAAGTGATAACAAAACAATAAACTCTTTAGATTGAAGATAATTTTGTGATCCTGAAAAGGACCCTTTTTAGCCTGCATGTGAATCCAACGAGCAAACAAATCGTAATGAATGTATTTTTTGCCATCGCTGCCTTTTAACGCTCATTCGTTCGTCTCGTTGGACTCGCCCCTTTGGCTGAGTCTGCCGATTTGTCTCTATCCTGTGAGTGTGTACCGCTAGAGTATAAAACACGCGAACCCCAAAAAAATATCTTATTTTCTTTCAAACCGTAAACCCGTGTGGTTGTACGGCATCGGCATCGTGGACGTAACAAAGGAGGACAAGTTAAGGGAAAGGCAAAGTCCCACTCGAACCGTGCAGGTGTGCAGTTCCCCGTAGGTGTATCCGCCAATTGCTCAGCAAGAGTAGCTAGGCCGAGCGCGTTAGTACCAGTGCACCAGTCCACCAAGACAACAACAGGCAGTTGCAGCGAGTGGCGAGTGGCAAACGCAATCGCAAAACGGCATCAGGTAGCAGAAGAAAAAAGTTTGTTCTTTATACAAACTGCTTTGGTGGCAAATCCAGAACAAGGCGGCATCGAGGGCGTTCGAAATGGTTTTTTTCAAAACCACGAGTACTAAGTTTTCTAAATTGGAACCATTCCATAAAACAAGGCGCTTTTCAGGGCCATTAAACCTTCCAAAAAAGAGTTTAGGAAATACAGTTCAATGCTTTCTAAAACATTATCCAAAATAATAATAAAACACAAATTGATTTTTTCATAATTTGTTTGCCAGGATATGATGAGTATGTGAATTTGGCAGTAGTTCTGAGCTTATTGATTTTCACCAATTCTTAAATTGCGCTAGAGTATAAAACACGCGGACCCCAAAAAAATATCTTATTTTCTTTCAAACCGTAAACCCGTGTGGTTGTACGGCATCGGCATCGTGGACGTAATAAAGGAGGACAAGTTAAGGGGAAGGCAAAGTCTCACTCGAACCGTGTAGATCTCCAGTTCCCTGTTGGCCGCATTCACTGATTGCTCCGCAAGGGTAACTAGGCCGAACGGATTGGTGCCGGAGCACCAGTATATCTAACAGCGATTATAGAGTTTCGGCCGTCGGAGTGCTCGAGTTGGCTTGCAAAGCTGGTCACGACAATCAGAAAACACGCATCAAGAACAGAGCAGCTTCGGTTCGGCAAGGCAACAATTAGTTTCAGTGAGTGGCGAAGTCGCATTAAATGTAATTTACTGAACAATATGTCACAAGCTGGATGGGAAGAAATTTTCCAACTGTGAAAGCTGTGGCGAGTGGCAAACGCAATAGCTAAACAGGAAGGTTTAACCGAACAAGATGGGAATATCGAGTGATAACAAAAACACAACACCAAAGGTTATTTTCAGAACCATCAACATATTCATAAAGAGTAAACAGTAAACTAATCCATTTTGCAGGTAGATAGGTAGGTATTCACGTAGGAGAAGAAAATAAAATAATATATTTAAAATATATATTTAACAAAAGCTGTCCCCTTTGTATAGTCCTACGTCACTCCGGTTATTTCCCCGACATTACCCACCTGTAAGCTGTCTGTTATAAAAAAAAATACAGGGAAACTTCGATATAACGTACCCTCGTTATAACGTATCCTCGATATAACGTCACTCGATATAACGTACACATTTCCAAAGTGTAAAGGAAATTTTTTTTCAATATTTTTTTTCTGATAGAACTATGAATTGTGTATTGTGATGCTAAAACAAGTTTTGTACTTTCAATAAATCCCGAAATACAGCTGGTTTTGTGATTCCGGATTCTAAATTAATCAAGTTTTAATCAACAGTACGAAGGAAAACATCATGAGAAAGGCTGGCTTCGTCTTCTGATAGAAGTTAATCATTAACTTTACTAGAACAGCAACACAATAATGTATTATAGACTACGTTTGTGAGTACTTTATTATGCTTCGATATAACGTACAATTTTGAAAGCGAAATGTACGTTATATCGAAGATTACCTTTTTTTTTTGAGATTTAGAGAATCAGTACTACTCTAATTCATATTTAAATGTGTTTCTACGGCTTTTCTAGATATGTGTGATTTTTTTCAGTGTTGCGCGGTATCAAAAAATATTTTTTTTATATTTCCAAAGAGTGGTTAGGTAAGGGAGTGAAAAGTGCCCCCAAACCAAATCACTAGCTATATAGCAAATATCGTAAAGGATATTAAATAAGAAATTTTGGTGGTTTATTTGAACCCCTATGTGGTTTGACGTAGGATCTATAGTGAAAAACGTACTTTTTCGTTTATTTCATGCCATCCTCAATAGATCCGAGATAAAAATTTGAAAAAAACACTGAATGTACATCTTACCACGGTGTATCAAAAAAAAATTATCAAAAAAAATTTCATAAAAAATTTTAGTAATAAAAAAAATATTTAAATTCTGAAAAAAAAATTTGGGATTCAGAGATTCAGTACTACTCTTATTCATATTTAAATGTGCTCTTACGGCTTTTCTAGATTGATAAATATCTTCATACTCTTTTTTTTTTCAAATATCTAATAATAAAAATAAAATAAAAAAAAATACACAGTACAAAAAAATGTTATAGATTTTCTGGCATTTCGAAATTTTGAAAAAAATATAACTTTGAGACCCACTCCTGCTCAAATTTTTATTTAAATGCGTTCGTATGTGTCTTTTGACGTAGGATTACGTCTTTCGGGAACATATTGGGGTACAAATTGAAAATCGAAAATCGAACTCATCGTGAAAATTGTCCAATTTCAAACGCTTATTACTCAGTCAATTCATGATGGATTGATGAAATTTTTGCGTCCATCGATTCCGGCACTCTATAACAATTTTTTATATTGAATAAAATAATATATATTATTAAACTTACTACCAAACAATTAAAAAATCTCAACCCCTATCCTAACGGAAATACCCACTTCTGATTGGTCGAAATTGACAACACATGCGGCGGTTCCCTAACAGAGACATCAAAACCAAGCTGCCTGGGGGAAATCAGCATTGCAAATACATGAAAGTAGGGGGAGCTTTTGCTCCCGCCGGAATGTGTTCCCTAACAGAGACATCAAAACCAAACTGCCTGATGGAAATCGGCATTTCAAATACATGAAAGTCGGGGGCATTTTCATATTGCAAGTAAGGAGAGTGATACGATTAATTCTAGCAAATAAAATTTAAATTTGGAACTATAATGTTGGTTGCTTCGTGAAATTCCGTATCAATGTCCGATTATGTATTGTGAAAAATTTAGCGCAAGTGTAAGTGTAAAATTGTATACGATAGCCGTTGTGTTAACCCTTCCCCGCACAACATCGAGTCTCACTCGTGGTGTACTTATATAACATAGGGCACTAGAACAGAGCAGAGTAGTGAAATCAATTGATTTGTGACGTATTAAATAATACGGGAAGGGGTTAAAAATGACTTGATATATGAAACGATTTATCGTTTGGCTTAAGCTGTCTGTTATGTTGTGTTCATTTTCACCCAAGGAAAGTTTGACGGCGAGAAAAATTGGAAAAGAGAAGAAATAGTGATTTTCCATATGCTCTGCATATAGTATTAGGTGTTGTTAGTCCAATTAAAATTCGCATTGGGTTGAATAAACAATTCCCATTTCAAGTATATTTTCGCTATATTAAAGTAACATGTTTTTACTGATGAGAAAAATTGATAATTGTGTATTGTGTAATTGGGTATTAATAATTATCTTACATAATTATTAATAATAATATTACAGTGGTGAATTTTTTTTTCTTTATTTCATCCATACATATCACAAGAGGCATCTCGTCTAGGATCACAGAGGGCGGTTCTCATCATGTCTCGTTCCACTTCGGTATCCTTTATCTGATACGCACCATCCAACGACTGTTTATCATCCTTCTGTCATCACCCGTTAAACACTGGTGGAATGAACAAACAATACCCAACAACCAAACAAAACGGCCCTTTTCAGGTCCACCAAATCATTATCAAAGAGTTTAACGATGTAATTATTCAAACATATCCAAAATCAACAGATAACCTAACGAAATCCTACGTCAATTATGCGGTCGTGTCTCGGACACAACCCTCATGTGACTTTTTTCTACATGTGGCGTAATTTTTCCTGAATTTTTAAGAGCATTGTGTGACACAAAAATAATTTTCTTCATCGTCTGCATTATTATTTTTATTTTTTTGAAATCGATTATTTTATTGTATTCGTGGTTTTCAATTGAAAGATTAAAATAAAAAAACAAATCGGATTTGTGGTCTCAAAGTTATAATTATTTTTTTTTATTATTTTATTTTTATTATTAGATATTTGAAAAAAAAAAACAGCTTGAAGATATTTATCAATCTAGAAAAGCCGTAAGAACACATTTAAATATGAATTAGAGTAGTACTGAATCTCTAAATCCCAAAAAAAAATTTCAAAATTTAAATATTTTTTTTAGTACTAAAATTTTTGATGAAATATTTTTTTGATAATTTTTTTTTTTTTGATGCACATTCAGTATTTTTTTCAAATTTTTATCTCGGATCTATTGAGGATGGCGTGAAATAAACGAAAAAGTACGTTTTTCACTATAGATCCTACGTCAAACCACATAGGGGATCAAATAAACCGCCAAAATTTCTTATTTAATATCCTTTACAATATTTGCCATACAGCTAGTGATTTGGTTTGGGGGCACTTTTCACTCCCTTACCTAATCTCTCTTTAGAAATATAAAAAATCTTTATAATAATATTTTTTCCATTATCTTGAAAACCCCATTTGGCCGTCGCTATATAATGGCTGATTTCACATTAGTTTTAAAAAATGTTAATTGGGATATGTGTATGAAATGAATCGACTTGACTTGGAGAACAAACTACATTATGAACAACATAAATTCAGAAAGGTCGCCGGCGCAAAATGGTCGACTATATATTTTTTGCAATCTCATCATTATCGGTATCAAATGAAATGATTTTACTAATAGAATACAGTACGTCATTAAAGCATTCCGGGGCAGCAGCCTAATTTTTTTTTGGCTTTTAGTACATTATCTGTATTATTATCATGTTTTATCACAATGAAACCTTTTAACTTTTTTTTTTCGTTTAATGTGATTGTGAAGACAGTTTTCGTGCCATGTTAACATTTTGCGTTTTTTTGTCTGCTCTCAGCCACCACAGCAAGGGAGTATACTAATCTCTTATTCTATGCAACAACGTATCAGTTCACATTTTTCTCCGAACGAATTTTAATGTCTAGTGAACTTGTCAACGAATCAATACAGATAAAACGGACAGTTTTATAATATACGGAACGTAGAATTCCATTGTTCACGAAAGGAATCCTTTTACTCTCTAATCGTTTGTCCAATGAACGGAAATAGAACAAACAGAAAAATCCACTCGCAGGAAAAAGAATTAATAATGTTAAAACTGTTCCACAAAACGTGACAAGGTTTCTGATTTGCACTCTCAAATAAGACGTAGTCCCTCTTTAAAAAATCAACTTGCTGTTCGCGAAAAGTTTCTTCCATGTGGAATCAAAGCTAAGAGCTAAGCAAAGACTTTAAATCTAAACTGGGAATGAATCTGTCAAAGTCTCTGCATTTTCAGATAATACCTAAACAAGAAAAAACTATCGTTTTGCGTTCGAATCTACTTATTTCAAAATCGTAACATAGCGAAGAAAACGATTTCATCTACCACTCCCAGAGCGAATCCCGAACTAACCATCAGGAGACTTTTTATTTCCGCGTTCCGAAACTGAACTGCCGATAAACGTTCTGCCTGCTGTAGGTTTCCTGTAGCGCTCCGCTCGTCCCATGGTGTTCCGTCGAAGGACATGTAACGGTCGAATGCAGCAGCATCGAAAATCAGCCGGAAGAGCGAAAGCCGGAAAAACTCCACCGCGCCGCGTCCGAAAGCTTTCGATTCGTAATCTAACTTTTTGATTAAATTTATTGCATTATCAATTTGAAATAATTTATCGCCGGTGGAAGTTTTTGATTTCATTTGGGGTTTTCGCTGTTCGCAGGAGTGTTGTGATTTTTCACACTCTTCCTAATTTAATTTCACAAGTTGATGTTAAATGTATTTTTCGGGATAAAATTGTTTGAGACACAAAACATTCAAACTCATTACAATTATTATCAACACGCTGTGGATGGTCTGTGGGGACAGATTTAAAATGTTGATTCGGCCAGAAGCGATAAAATGCTTGAGCTCATGAGAACAATGTTTCACATCGTGTAAACTCTCACTCGGCAAATATGCTTCGGCAAATTTGCACTCTCATTCAAACAAATTGAAACCTCCCACAACGCACAATCAATAAACATATACACACACAAACAGTTACACACGTCCACATGATGTCCTTGGAGCATCACAACTCGAAATGGCTATCCTCCGGAACGGAACGGTCGTGATCGGAAATAAAAAGATGACAAGCTTATTCCATTGCCATGCAGACTCCGTCGCTCTGTCTCGTGCCAGTTATCGCATATTCACACGCATCAACCGTCGGACATGTTTTGTTGGATCATAATTCAACCCTCCCCCCTACACCCTTCTCACTAGCTGTCACTGGAGACAACACGACGAACAAAAAAAAGGAGGGAAGTTAATTTTCATATGGATATTATCCGTTCGTTCTAACAAAATGTCTGTTTAAAAACAACACGAAAAATGCTTTCGCACGGTTGGAAAAATTTTGCCCTGGTGAACTTTATGCTCGTGAAGAAATATTTTACGCGATATCAGGACCCTTGAAATCGATGCTCGAACACCGCACACAAATTACGCATCCCTCCTCCACTGCTGAGAAGAGGTCCTTGACTGTGAGAATGCTTTGCACTAATATGAGTTACTGGCCAATAACCTTTTTACGACGTAACTCGGTTCCGAAGTTCTCCTCCATACACGCAACCGTTGCTCTCGAGGCGAGACGAGTTCGAAAGTGAATTTCAATTTCATGACCCGTTATGAAATTATGTTTTACAGTCCATTACATGCCTTGTTCTTGCTCTATTGGATGCGGACATGACGAACAGTGCCTGCAGATGACGCGGAAGCATTGGTTTCCGACAGAAATTGCGCTTGAAGGTGGCTTCGTTCTACATTCTTCACCACGCAAACCCAACAGTTCTTTTCTGGACCACCAACAAGCTCGAAATAGTTGAATTTCGTGTTGATAACAATTTTACACTCATACTCATCCACTTACACACTATAAAGGAAAACTTTCAGCAATCTTTAGAAATAATTATTCATTCATTCATTGAGAATTGATTCAGATGCAATCTCAAACAAATGATTACAGTGCCAGCGATATGTTGTATCCTAGATTTAGTGTGTAGTTGGAATGACAGTTCGAGTGGTTTTATTACTATTTACCTTCAGAGAGAGATGAATGTCGATTTTTGAGGAATTGAGTGTTGTGTGTTGTTTGTCGGATTATCACATTGGCGATCCTGCCATACAAGATTCGCTGGATATGAGAATTAATTTAATCAAACTTTCAGACTGAAGTAATAAAAAAAGAGAAATGTGAATCATATTATTGTTTCTGGCTTAGAAAAACAGTTGAAACTAATGAAATATACATCGAGGTGGAGTAGTAAGCAATGTATATTAGTATTGGTAAGCAAAATATTATGTCGTCATTATTTGGTTTCCATGTGAATTATATATGGATGAAACAGAGCAATGTTCAAGGTACTCACGGTTTCATGAAATCTTGCAACTGTTCGTTTTTTCTTGGCGGATGACAGTTGTATTATTTCTATTATTTATCTAGTGAGAAACTCCAGAAAGCAGTCGTATTCTCAATCCTCGAAGGCAGTGGCATTTTCGGAGGTGCTGCTTGATTGTAGACTATTTTCCCACATCACACACACCGACAATAAGAACCTTGAGGGCGAGATGGAAAATGAAAGGTGGGAAGATTTTTTAAATCTGTGACGACACATATTTTGTTGATGTATGTTACTTTTCTTATAATAATTCACTACATAGGAAAAGTGTTGTTATTAAAAGTAAAAATAAGCAAATGAAATGAAAGAACTAGTTTTTTTTTCCTAAATCAATGCTACACCCAAACTAGCGTTGGCAGAAAACATTTCATCTTTGGCAGAAATGATGCCATTCCGTGTGCTAGAGAGTCAAATGCGCAAATAATGAGCTTAAAAATGGTTTGCATGTATGCGAGCTGACGTCTCTTTCTGTTTTCTTTTCTCATTTCATTTGGGACTATGCCAAAAAAAAGACCATACGTCGTCAATGAGGATCGAACCAAGGCCGGCTGGAATGCAAAGCTATTTTACACGACCACGCTGTCCACATGGATAATGATGCTTCGGCGGTTGTTCAGCAAATACGTGATAATATTGCACCTGATTATACAGGGTTTTCCAGCTTTAAATTCCGAAAGTAAATTGAAATAAAACACACTTAGAATTCGAATTTC